>NC_068937.1:7868279-8075539 GCF_016801865.2 Culex pipiens pallens
TTTTTCAATTTTAAATTTTTGTCATCTTCCAATTTTCAGTTTTGTTTTTTTTTAATTTTAATTTTTTTTGTTTTCCAATGTTTAAAATATCGCCATAATTTTACAATATCTTTAAATTAAAAAAAAAACCTTACTTTTTCCATTTTCCCAATTTTTTTTTTTTTTTTTTTTTTTTTTTTTTTTTTTTTTTTTTTTTTTGAGGTTTTAAAGTTCGTTTATTAGGCCAATTGGTCGTACAACATTTTTAACAACATTTTTACTAATCCCTGATTTTCCTAGCAAATATTCAAACTAGTACCAAAAACTCTACCAAAAATTTCCCTGTTATTCCATCGCATCTCTCTTAACTCTTTTTTAAAAACAAATAAACTCGGCTGGGGGTAGCATTTCAAATTGAAAGACATCGCTCGAACACTTAAAAACAACGCGGCATTATCCGATTTTTTATTCTCATCTATTTCATATGTCAGGATATCCTCCAAATGTTCCATTTCTAACTTACAGCTTCTAGATATTACGCTTTTAGTCCAATTTGAGATAATTCTGGCTTGAGGGCATTCAGATACTCTGTGTCCATTGCTATCTGCATTATTACAAAAATCACAAAAACTGTCCGTTACTCTGCCGATATTATATGCCACCAGTTTCTCTTTATTAGGAATAATATTATTAATGTATGCAAAAAGTTTTGCTTTATCATTCGATGATATAAAATTAGTGCTAAGATTCTTCCAAACGATGCTCCACTCCACATGAGGTGCATCTATTTTTACTTTTGGGACAATTTGTGTTTCTGATAAAAAGAAACGGTAAATGTTATATGTACTGTCTAAATGTGGATTTATCTTTATCTCTCTTGAGTTGGCAACCCAATTTCTAAAAAAACTTGGAAGCTGAAATAATTTACGATAACTCAAAAGATATTCTTCTGAGTTGGATCCAGTTTCTTTAATAATATTCCTTATAAATAGAGCTTTCATTTTCCATTCAGGATTTACAAGGCCGATACCCCCCATATTGTTATCAAGATATAATTGATTCCGATCGGTTTTGAAGATGAATCCGTTCCACAAAAATTTTCCAACTGCAGAGTTAATGCTGTTTATATGCTTTTTAAAGGGTGGAAAAATTTGTGCTACATACCAAAAATCGTCTCAGTAATATTTGTAAAGAACTCAATTCCTAATATTTTTATCGATTGAACTTCAGTTATTTTTTGAGGACCTAATATTGCTCTGTTTAAACGTAAAAATACCGACTTGTTGAAATTCACTTTGATTTGTGCAAACGATTCGAAAGAATTGAAAATTTGCAAAAGCAAATCAAATTCATAATCGTTTCGAATGAAAACGTTTATGTCGTCGGCATAAGCGATAGTTTTAATAAACTTATCATAAATAAGCACACCTGCAATGCCATCATCTATCTCTCTTAATAATGGTTCAATATACAAAATAAAAAGTATCATACTTAACGGGCATCCTTGCCTAACAGAAGAAAGAATACGAATATCTTCTGTAAGAAAACCATTAAAAAGGACCTTAGATGTAGCATTTGCGTACAAATTTTTAATACAATCAATTAAACTATCAGGAAAACCAAATTTCCGCAGTACTTTCCATAAATAATTGTGATTTACTTTGTCGAACGCTTTTTGCAAATCAACACTTACTAAAGCACCTTTAAATTTTACAGTGTCTTTGGCGCGCAATAAAATTCGTCTAATATCTTTTAAGTTATCAGTGCAAGCACGATTTGTTTTGCAAGCTGATTGCTCAGGACCTAATAAATCTTCCAAATAACGTTGAATTCGAGTAGCTAAAATTTTTGTAAATAATTTATAATCGCAATTAAGCATGCTTATGGGTCTATATTGATTAAGATCATGTTTATCACCGTTCTTATGAATTAAAGTTATTACTCCTGCCGAAAACTCGCGTGGTGGTTTTTTAATTCCTGACAAATAATCATTAAAAAGTAAAACTAAATCATTTTTAATCAGATCGAAATGTTTAAGATAAAATTCGTAATTAAGTCCATCTGGACCAGGAGACTTTTTCTTGGCACACAATTTCAAAGTTTGATACATTTCATCAACAGTTATAGGTTTTGTAATATCCCTTTGCTGTTCATGACTTAAATGCTGCGTTATCTTATTAATTGGATCTTCAACAGGATTATTAATGTCTACAATGTAGTCAGCTGTGAATTGAAATTGATTTGAAAAATAAGTATGAATAATTGATTTTAATTTCGAAACATCTCCAGTAATGACGTTTCCATCTCTTAATTTCAAGTTATTGGATTTATTATTTTTTTGAAGCTGTGAAGAAATTTGAAAAACATTCAAAATTTCTCCTTGTACTATAGAAAAACTATTAAATTTATTCGCATAATGCTTAAGCCTATCATTTTCAATTTCAATCAATCTAGATTTAACTATAAACACATCTTTTAAAACACCTTCTCCTTGACATCTTCTTCTATGTAAATTATTCAGAATACTGTGAAAATAACTCTTTTCGTTAAAAATTTGTTCATTGCTGGCCCAACTTTCATGTTTATAAAATTGTTTGATTTTGGATTTTGCTATTGTATTCCACCAAGAGTTCTTGTCTGTGGTGTATATCAGTCGACTGCGAATGTTTTGATATTCAAGTTGAAACTTTTCTGCTATTAAATCTTTTGCCAAAATTGTGGTGTTTATTTTCCAGTAACCTTTACCTTTCGGTGTAAAAAACTCCGAATTAATTTTTATTTTAAGAACTACGGCACAATGGTCGGAAAAAGGCACAGGGATCGTTTCTGCGCTCAGCACTTTCGAAACAAATTCAGCGGGACCATAAAATCTATCAAGACGAGAAGAAGCACCAGATCTAAAAAAAGTAAATTCGCTTTTTCTTTTTTCAATCATGATATCCTTCCATTGAAATGCATCTACTAGACGTTTAAGTCCAGAAGAAAAGTTATTAGATGAACCTGTGGCGTCGGATGAATTTAAAATGCAATTAAAATCCCCCCCAAGCACTGAATACTCAACACCAGATTTACTCAAATGGACTGTTAAATTGTTTAGAAACAGCTCGTCCCTCTCTTTTTTCTTATTTGTTCCGGAATGAGCATATATATTAATGAAGTTGATATTGTTGATAACTATGGATGATATTCTGCCATTTGGGTCAAGAATGACGTTGTTGAATTCGAATGATTTCCTCAACAGTATGCCGGTCCCCATACCTCGTTGACTCAAATTGACGATTGAAAAATGCGATGGAATAAAGGAAAAATTTTGGTAGCAAAGCTCCTGAACAAACAAAAGATCAATATCATGGTTCCAAACAAAATCCCTAAGCATGTTTTGATTGATAAAAGTTGTGGTACTATTCAAATTAACTGTAGCTATTTTTAAGATAAAATTCATTTTATAGAAAAAAATATAAACTATGCTAACTAAACTAACCTAACTAAAATAACCTAACTACACGTCTTAACCGACCAAAAACTTAAAAAAATCGACGATATTTTAAAGTGAACGTTCAAAGAACCCCATTTTCCCCCCCTCCCAAGCCACCCACGCCACCCACACCCTCGTCTCCCTCTGCCCTCTCCCCAACATCCCCCACTCCATCTATCTCCTGCGAACTCTTTCCCAGACTAAGGCGACTGCGAGAGCGACTTCGTTTATCTTTTGAACTATCTTGCCTTGAGCGCGTTCTCGACCTTGTACTTTGAGCAACACTGATATTCGCTGGTGGAATCAACTTCTTACTTTGTGCGACCTCTCCTGTAGCTGGCGTTGTAGATGAACCTTTTTTGCTCTTACCGTACTGGACGAGTTGAAAGCCTTCTTCTTCCTCTCCAATCGTCTTCTCCGGCATCATTGCTGTGTCCGCGACGTCGGACAGCTTCGACGCCGCCAAAGAGTTGCGCTCGGTGTTCTCCGTGGCTGCAACAACGATCTCCATTCCACCCGAAAACTCGCTGGTCACGTCAGCAGACGAGCACTGTGCAGCTTGATTGCTGGATCCCCTTCGAACTTCGGCCAAAGTCGGTACAACTTCGGTCGCGATCGTGTTGTCTCCGGAAGTCGTCGGCTTTGTTGCAAACAAATTGTTAAGAACAGTCATCTGTCCTTGTCCTTCTTTCGCTTCCTCTGCTTTTCGAGCGCTTGGTCTTCCCAACCACCGCTCTGGCCGGGCAGTGACAGCGCTGTACGTCGGCTCGGTGTTCTGGTCCAACCGTTGACTCACGCTGGCTCGCTTTGGGCAGTTTACCTTCATGTGATCCCGGCTGCCGCAAAGGAAGCACTTGTTCTGCAAACCATCATAGAGAACACGTGCTTGGAAATTGCGCACATGGATCGTAGACGGAATCTCCTGCTTAATCTCCATGTGGACTCCTCTCACCGATGACCAGATGGGGTAGCCCGTCTCCGGCCCGTATCTCTCCCGCACCATCCGCTGTATGACGCCGTACTTCGACATCACTTGCGAGATTTCCTGGTCGTTAATCTCCGGGGGCAAGTTAAATATTCGGACATATTTAAATTGAGTCGATGCTGCCGAGAATGTCACCGTGGTTGATTCATACTTGTTGTAATGGAACTCCATTGACGATGGTAGGTTCCGCAAACTGGTCTTTAGCTGGGCGTCCGTCTTGAATTTGATGTATACACAACTCTCACGTGACTCTTTGTACATCGACATGAGGGAGTCTGAGCTCAACCTCATTTTATTTTTCATGAAATCGAAGATTTCACTCTCCATGGGCTCCTTTTTTCCTGGTCCGAAGTAAATCCGCATGGAGTTGGCCCGGGCCTCTTCCAACGCCGCCATTTTCCTTTTTCCGATTTTTAACTAAAAGCTATTGTTCTACTTGAACACTACCACTGTCGGAGACAATAGCCTCGGCTATTGCCGGCACCTTTCGATTTTTACGCAGCGACAAACTAATGTGACTGATCTGTCTGAAAGCTGAGCACGAACTGTGTTTTCAATATTGAATTATGAATTTTTTTTAACGATGTTTTTTTCAATTTTTGAATTATTTTTCATTTTTTTTCTATATAAAGTCTTAAATTTTTAATTTCTTTCAATTTTTTCTTATTATACATTTTATCCTTTATTCATTGTTTTGATTTTTTATTTTTATAATTTTTTCCAATTTCTCCAATAGTTCTATTTTTTCAATTTTTAAAATTTCCCAATTTCAATTTTTAAAATTTTTCCAATTGTTTCAAAAAAGTATCCGATTCAAGTGGTAGAAATGACAGTTCTCCCATAAGGAATACATTGTTGAAAAAAATAAAAAAATAATTTAATGGAAATGCTCCATTTTTCATTTTTTTTTATTTTTCAGCATTTTACTATTTTTCCTACTTTTCCAATTTTTATCTTATTTTCACACTTTTTTCATTTTATATAATTTTTTCAATTTTTCCAACATTTCTATCAATTTTTCCAATTTCGCCAATATATTTTGTTTAACAAAAGCTCTTACGGCTTTTTGAAATCTAATCCGAGAATTTTCAATTTTTTTAAAAATTTTACAACTATTTTTCCAATTATTCAAAGTTTATTTTTTTCGAATTTTAAAAATTCTATAACTTAAAAAATCCAATATAAAAATTTTGAAATTTTCAAAAAAAAATCAAAATTAAAAAAAACATAAAATTAAAAAAAAAATATTTGAATAATATAGTTTTCTTGAAAAATTTAAAAATATGAAACATTTGAAAAATTAAAAAATATAAAATATTAGAAAAATTGAAAAAAAATGAAATATTTTAAAAATTGGAAAAAAATGAAAAAAATGGAAAAATTAAAAAAAAAATCAAGACAGTTATTTAAAAAAAAATTGATAATTGGAAAAACTGAAAAATAAAAAAGAAAAAATGGATACAATTAAAACGGAGAAATTAAAAAAAAATGACGATACGGTAAAAATGGAAAAAAAATTGAAAAAATGCAAATAAGGAAAAAAATGTAAAACTAGAAAAATTTGGGAAAATTTGAAAAATTGGAAACATTGGAAAATTTGAATAAATTGGATGAAATAGAAAAATAGAAAAAATCGGAAAAGTTGAACAAAAATTAGAAAAATAGGAAAAATTAAAAAAATTGGAAAAATTTGAAGAATTTGAAAAACTTTAAAAATTTAAAAAATAGGATAAAAATTGGAAAAAATGGAAAAATTAAAAAGATTGGAAAAATGGCAAAATTGGAAAATTTGGAAAAAAATGAAAAATTAAAGAAATAGAAAAGTTGTAAAAATTGGAAAAGTTTGAAAAATTTGCAAATTGGAAAAATAAAAAAAAAATTAAAAATTGGAAAAACTAGAAATTTCTAATTGGAAAAACTGAAAAATAAAAAAGAAAAAAATGGATACAATTAAAACGGAGAAATGAAAAAAAAAAACAAAAAATGCAAATAAGGTAAAAATGAAAAAAGCTAGAAAAATCTGGAAAAATTGGAAAAATTGGAAACATTGGAAAAATTAGAAAAATTTGATAAAATAGAAAAATAAAAAAATCGGAAAAATTGCACAAAAATAAGAAAAATTAGGAAAATTGGAAAAATTTAAAGAATTTAAAAAATTAGAAAAATTTAAAAAATTGGAAAAATTTAAAAAAATGGAAAAATTTACAAAATTGGAAAAATTTAAAAAATTGGAAAAATCGAATAAATCGGAAAAATAGGATAAAAATTGGAAAAAATGGAAAAAATGGAAAAATTGGAATAATGGGAAAAATTGGAAAAAATGGCAAAATTGGAAAATTTGGAAAAAATGAAAAATTAAAGAAATAGAAAAATTGAAAAAAATGGAAAAGTTTGAAAAATTTGCAAATTGGAAAATTAAAAAAAAATTAATTATTGGAAAAAATAAAAAAAATGTAAAATTGTATAAATTAGAAAAAAATTGTAAAATTGTATAAATCTAAAAAAAAATTGTAAAATTGTATAAATTGTAAAACAAATGAACAAATTTGATGAAATAAATTGTGAAGAAATAAAAATTACAAAAACTAGAAACTTGTTTTAAATAGTAAAATATGGAAAAATTGGAAAAATTTGGAAAAAAATTGAAAAATGGAAAAAATAGAAAAAAAATGATATTTAAAAAAGGAAAGAATTGAAAATTCAAATATAAAAATTAAGGGATTCAAATATTCGAAAATTCGACAGTTCAAAAGTTAAAAAAATAGAAAATTAGAAAATTTGAAAATTCCAAAGATTCGAAAAATCAATATTAAAAAAAAAAATCAAAATTCTTAAATTTGAAATCATGAAATTAATCAAGATTTTTGTCGAAGGTTAGAAATCTGGATTTTTTTAAACACTTGAGTTTATTATTGCTTTTCCCCATGGAAATTTCCTAATTTTCCCTTTGTCTCTAAATGCCAATGACATTTCTAATGTTTGTATGAGTGTGTGCCACCCACAAAGAAGAGACTCTTTCGGCACCACAATTAAAAGCAAATTGGTTGGCTGTGGTGTGTCGGCAAAGCCCGATTTTCGATTAAACAAACCAATCTTGTGTCCTGGGGGTGGGGCAAGAAAAAAAGAAGGAAAATGAACTTTCCCCACATTTACACTCGTGTAAATGGCTGCGTAAATGTGCGAAGCATGAATAAAAACACGAACACACACGCACAACTCAATCGGGTTCGAGATTCATTTCGATTCGATTTCACAAAAAATTTCGTATTCAGGACATGTCGGCCTTATCTTGGCGTCGGACAGAGCTTGGCTCAGAGGAATGTTGAGGCGATTTTGCGGTGGGTTTTGGAACTCTTCTTTTTTTTTGCTTCGGCACTCGATATTGATTGATTTATCAATCCGAGTTGCGATTGGATCGTTTCTTTTTCAAGCTTGGAATCCTGACATGTGATGGGACGACTTTTTTGTTGTCTGGTTGAATCGGTTGACGTGCCAATGGATTAAGATAAATTATGGGGACTTGAAGATTTTTTTGCTCTTCTATTACGGACTTCAACTTTGAAGTACCTCCAAGTAGGCTGAATGCGATTTGAAGTGAAGTGAAGTGTTTCTTAAAGTGGTAATTGTTTAAACTGGTAAGTATTACTTAGTATAAGTTCTGTCAACCTACTAATACTGTCAACTGTCAAATCTGTCAGTAATTTCTAACATTCAGGTTATGTTTAGTTTTGATTTCAACTTTAAGAATATTTTTTGGTTAATTTCAGTTCAGATCCAATATAGTAGGGCGTAGGGTGCTCAAATTGTAACTCCGTTACTAAATAACCAAAATTAGCCATTTCAACCTGTCCCCGCCAGACCAGACTAATAAAATTCAACTACTCTCGACCAGATATTACAGGTCCTTTGCCACTTTGCAGCCCGAGAGCCGCCGCCCCAAAATCAAATTGATTCTAGGGGCCACCACTTGGTGTGGTGTGGGAAGGGCTGCTAAATGAGTTAGAAACGCCCCTCGCGCGAACCCAATTAGCCCCCTTCACACGTGGTGCACCCCCTTGCTTCGAGGGCTGACCACGCTCAATTAGTTGGTCGAGTCTGGTCCGGGGCCCCGGGAAAGTTGATTTTGTCCATTATCTGTAATGGAATTGCCGCGTTTAAATATTTACCAGAAAATCCCGACTAATCGCTTCCCGCGCTGGTGTTGGCGCTGTCTGTGTTTTCCTAGGCGACATTTGTGGTGGGCTTTGAAGGGTGGGGTCTGAGCCATATTGGGGGAAGTCATTTTTTGAAAAGGTCGCATTTCTGTATTGCAAATTCTATAAATTTCTTAAAATCGCTTGTTTGTATAATGTATAAAAATAATTTGGTATTAGTAAGTAACACAAGTTAGAACCACAAGCTTTAGAAAAAGTTCGAATTAATCCCTTTTAAAATGTTACTCTCCACCAAAATATGGTGACTTTTCCTTCCAAAAAAAACCTCTTCTTTTCAGACCACACACAGCCCAGACGAGCAACTGTGTTGTAAATTTTTGATAACGATCTTAATTTAACGTTCCCCCTGTTCTAATTTTGCCGGAAGCGCGAGGGGAGCATTTGGCGTGGCCTCCGCCCCACATTTATGTTGTGAGCATAAATTTCCAGCAATTTCACGACTCCTCGCGCGCACCGGCTTCCGGTGTCGCCTGGTGCGATTTTCCACGAGCGAGAAAAAAAAACCTGTTCTATCGCAGCCCACAGTAGTCATGGAGTCGGGTACTTTATGGTGCGTCGTGTGATAAAAGTTGAGCTTTTTTTTGTGTGTTGTTGCTGGTGCTTGGTTTGTTATAGTAAAGCATTTCACGAGTTGGTTGGTGGAGAAGTTAACGAAGTTGAAAGTGTTTTTTTTGCGCTCTGTGGTAAATTTACCGCATTACCCATTCAAGTTTGCAAGATTGTAGCGTGACAGTGAAACGAAAAACAATTGCGAGCTAGGGGGTTCCAACTGCAAACATTATTCGAAGGAGTCTAGTCCTTAAAAAATAATAATCTATTTTTTGATTTAGTTAGTTTCTAATTGCCAATTGCCAATTTTCAATTTTCAATTTCCAATTTCCAATTTCCAATTTCCAATTTCCAATATCCAATTTCCAATTTCCGATTTACAATTTCCAATGTCCAATTTCTTATTTCCAATTTCTAATTTACAATTTCCAATTTACAATTTTCAATTGCAAATTTTCAATTTCAAATTTCCAATTTCCAATTGCAAATTACCAATTTCCAATTTCCAATTTCCAATTTCCAATTTCCAATTTCCAATTTCTAATTTCCAATTTCCAATTTCCAATTTCCAATTTGCAATTTGCAATTTCCAATTTGCAATTTCCAATTTGCAATTTCCAATTTCCAATTTCCAATTTCCAATTTCCAAATTTCCAATTTTCAATTTTCAATTTCCAATTTCCAATCTCTTATTTCCATTTTCTAATTTGCAATTTCTAATTTCCAACTTCCAATTTCCAAATTCCAATTTCCAGTTTCCAATTTCCAATTTCCAATTTCCAATTTCCAATTTCCAATTTCCAATTTCCAATTTCCAATTTCCAATTTCCAATTTCCAATTTACAATTTCCAATTTCCAATTTCCAATTTCCAATTTCCAATTTCCAATTTCCAATTTCCAATTCCAATTTCCAATTTACAATTTGCAATTTGCAATTTGCAATTTCCAATTTCCTGTTTCCTATTTCCTATTCCTATTTCCTATTTCCAATCTCTTATTTCCAATTTCCAATTTTTAATTTCTAATTTTCCATTTTTTCCAATTTTATTAAATTTTTATTTTTTTCAAATTTTCCAATTTATATTAATTTAACACAAAAAGCTGAAATCTCGATTAAATTTTCAAAAGGTCTGCACAGGAAACCCATGACTCATAGGTTGTTTTGAAAATTTACTTTAGAAATCAAACTGAAAACATAAAACTAGTAATTGAGAATTGAAAACTTGATACAGAAAACTGAATACTAGAAATTAAAAATTTGATATACGAAACTTGAAACAAAAATCTGAATTTTGGAAATTCAAAACTCTAAAAATTAAACATTTAAAATGACAAATTGGAAAATTTGGAAATTGGAAAATTGAAAAATTGATAAATTGGTAAATTAGTAAATTGGTAAATTAAAAAAAACAAATTGGAAAAATTGGGAAACAGAAACTGGAACTGAAACTGGACAATGAAAAATAAGAAAATTGGGTTGTAGATTGAAAACTGAACACAAAAATTAAGAATTTAAAATTCGAAAATTCAAAACTCATAAATCTTAAATTGGAAAATTTAATAATTAAAAATTAAAAAATGGAAAATTAAAAATTTGAAAATTTAGAAACTTGGAAAATTGAAAAATAAAAAAAAAATATTGGAAATTGGTAAATTAAAAAAGGTTTGAAGTTTTCAACTCGCAATTTCTTGTTTTAAGTTTTAAATTTTTTCCAGCTTTCTGGTTTTAAATTTGAATTAGGTGTTTTAAGTTTGCAGTTTCCCACCCTCATTTCAAACATAATTTAAGGATTCTGATTCGAGCTGATCCTGTTAGGCTCACTTTCCACTTTCCAAACCGAACAAAGTTGCACTGTAATTGCCGACTGTTGATTGCCCCCTCCACCCCGTCGGGGAGCAAAAGTAATTTGGTGTAAAGTTTTAATGGACCTAGCACTCTGAAACGGCCTGGCACTGTCGGCCAACTTTGTGCTATTAGTTTGGTAATTGAGCAAAATGTGGCCGGTCCCGGGAAAATTCTTTCATCATCAGAAAAAGTTTTATTTTCACTCGCTCTGATTGCTTGAGGTGAAATTGTAAGGAATTTCTCTAGGGAGTGTTAAATCTAGTTTGGTGACGTTTTAGGTCCTCAATTTTGAAATTAACCGTGAGTTTGCAAACATGGGCTCCACTTCTGTAAGCTGAACATTTCCGGCAAACGGAAGTTTGCTCGCAACAGTCTCTCTCGTGGCACAAATTGGGCTCTGATTAGTGTTTAATTAATTTCCGTCGAAATCCGACGCGTCCGGTTATCCTTTCCGATGAACGTTGGAACTTCCTCCCCCTCATTATGACGTCAACTGACAGTGATAGACGACATGTGTGAACTGGATTCCGATTCCGGGGAATATCAGGAAAAGCTTCATCAACTTGAACCTTGAAGTCGCTTTCAAAATCTACAATTTTGCACTATTTATTGCTCAAACTTATCTCACTACCAAATGATACCCCTCATGCCAAAGTTCAATTGATGTGAGTTTCGCTCGAAATTGGGAAAAAACTCCGAACATGTCGATAACCGCAAACATTATTTATCTCGCGCAGGAAGAAGCAACCAAACGAACAAAAAAAAAAGTCGAGAACTACTGCAAAGCTGTGCTCGCTTCCTGAGGTTTTCCCAACTCCGGAAAAAAAACGTTTATTTATTTTTCACATTTTTCACAATGCGCCATAACGAACGATTTCCCCACTGGTGGTCGGGGAGATGAGAAGCAGGCCATGAGCGTATCCACTTATATTTTTTTCATTTTTTTTTTTGTAAATTTTCCAGTTTTTCAAACTTTTTCAACTCTTCCATTTTTTTTTTAATTTTTCCATTTTTTTCAATTTTTAAAATGTTTCTTATTTATCCACTTTTTTTGTGTAAAATTTTTAAACTTTTCCAATTTTTCGATTTTTCTTTTTTCCATTTTTTCCATTTTTTTCCATTTTTTTTCAATTTTTCCATTTTTTTATTTTTTCCATTTTATCAAATTTATCCATATTTTTTAATTTTTTTCAATTGTTCCAATTTTTCCAATTTTTCCAACTTTTTTAATTTATCCAATTTATCCAATTCTTGCATTTTTCCAATTTTTCTAATTTTTCCAATTTTTTAATTTTTTCCAATTATTCCAATTTTTTCAACTTTTTCATTTTTTCATTTTTTCCATTTTTTTATTTTTTTCAATTTTTCCATATTTACCATTTATTTCCATTTTTTCCAATTTTCCATTTTTTTTCAATTTTTTCAAATTTTTACAATTTTTCCAACTTTGTTAATTTTTACAATTTTTCCAATTCTTGCAATTTTTCCAATGTTTCCCAATTTTTCAAATTTTTCCAATTGTTCCAATTTTTTAATTTTTTCCAATTATTCAAATTTTTCCAACTTTTCCAATTTTATTCAACTTTGCCAATTATTCCAATTTTTCCATTTTTTCAATTTTTCCAATTTTTACATTTTTTCATTTTTTCAAAATTTCCCAATTTTTCCAATTGTTCCAAATTTTTCAATTTTTCAAATTTTTCCAAATTTTTTCCAATTTTTCAATTTTTTTCAATTTTTTAAATTTTTGCAAATTTTTCCAATTTTTCCATTTTTTTTTATTTTTCAAATGTTGCAATTTTTCCTTTTTTTCCCAATTTTTTTACAATTTTTCCAATTTTTTTAATTTTTTCCAATTAACCTATTTGCCTTTTTTCCTTTTTTTCCATTTTTTTTTTAATTTTTCCAATTTTTATAATTTTTAAAATGTTTCTAATTTTTCCACTTTTTTTTGCGTAAAATTTTCCAACTTTTGCAATTTTTTCAGCATAACCAATTTTCCAATTTTTCTTTTTTTCCATTTTTTCCAACATTTTCAATTTTTCCTTTTTTTATTTTTTCCATTTTTTCCAATTTTCTATTTTTTTTTTAATTTCAATTGTTCCAATTTTTTCAATTTTTCCAACTTTTTCAATTTATCAAATTTTTGCAATTCTTGCATTTTTCCTTTTTTTCTAATTTTTCCAATTTTTAAATTTTTTCGAATTTTTTCAATTTTTCCAACTCTTCCATTTTTTTCAATTTTTTAAATTTTTCCATTTTTGATTTTTTTTTTCAATTTTTCCATATTTACCATTTATTTCCAATTTTTCCAATTTTCATTTTTTTCAATTTTTCCAATTTTTAATTTTTTTAAAATTTTCCAACTTCTTGCAATTTTTCCAATGTTTCTCAATTTTTCTAATTTTTCCAATCGTTCCAATTTTTAATTTTTTTCCAATTATTCAAATTTTTCCAACTTTTCCAATTTTTTTCAACTTAATCAATTATTCCAATTTTTAAATTTTTTCAATTTTTCCAATTTTTACATTTTCTTATTTTTTCCAATTTTCCAAATTTTTTCAATTTTTCCAATTTTTCCATCTTTTCCATTTTTTCATTTTTTTAAATTTTTCCATTTTTTTAATTTTTTCCAATTTTTCCATATTTATCATTTATTTTCAATTTTTCCAAATTTCATTTTTTTTTTCAATTTTTCCAATTATTCAAATTTTTCCAATTTACCAACTTCTTGCAATTTTTCCAATGTTTCCCAATTTTTCTAATTTTTCCAATTGTTCCAATTTTTAAATTTTTTTACAATTATTAAAATTTTTCCAACTTTTACAATTTTTTTAAACTTTATCAATTATTCCAATTTTTAAATTTTCTCATTTTTTCCAATTTTCCCATTTTTTCCAATTTTTCCACAATTTTTCCAGTTTTTCCATTTTTTTCAGTGAAGTGTTGTGTTTCAAATGTTGCAATTTTTCAAATTTTTCAAAAAATTTCCAATTTTTCAAATGTTTTCCATTTTTTCCATTTTTTTCCAATATGCACAATTTTTCCATTTTTTCCAATTTGCCTTATTTCCTTTTATTCCAATTTTTACAATTTTTCCAATGTTTTAATTTTTGTTTTTTTTTTCAATAGCTGATTGGTTAGCAATATGATTTTAGATTTTCTTGACTCTTCTATTACGGACTTCAAAGTCAAGGTACCTCTGCTCAGCTTGATACAAATTTGAATTGAAGTGAAGTGTTTTGATGTGTGAATATCCTGTTGGTTCAAACTGGTAAGTACTACTTAGAATAAATTCTGTCAACTTGCTTGCACTGTCAACTGTCAATGTCAATGTTAACTAACAAAATGTTAGTCGTGTAAATAGGTTTAGATTAGTTTCAATTCAGTTTCAACGAACCCTTCTTGTCCCTACTTCCATGCCTAAGTTTCTCTCACCACCACTGATTGCTCCCCCCACCTCCTCAAAAAAAGGGACGCAGCCTCACTGGTCGAACAAAAAAAAATCACGAGAGCTCGTATTTCCTACACCGTCCCCCCCACGTCTTTCCCATCCCTTGTGCAAATTTCCACAACAAAAAGAGAGAAGAAACAGCTCGAAAAAAAATCATACAAAATCAAAAACCCTTGTGTTTTGCCAAGTTGGCAAATTTCACACATGAGACCCCTTCTTTTGAAAACGCCCTGCCCCCCCATTGTTGTGTGTGTGTGCCCGAGTACGTCATCTTTTTAGCACCAGGAATAAAAATTCAAAACACACTCACACCCCCTCCCGACAGCAAATAAGAAAAATGGTTGATGATGGTCGAGCGGAAAAAATCACGTGAAACATGCACAGTTTTTTTTTGTGAGGAAGGCCCCTTTTGTTTAGACCGAACAACAACATATCAAGCAAGTTTATGCAAGTAGCACGCACACACACAGGCAGTTCCCCAAAAACACTTTATGCTGCTGCATAAAAAAGGCTTCGAGCGGAAAATATGATAACGAAGGATTACCACTCTTTGGGTAGAAGGGAAAGAAGAACAACACAACTTGAAGAAAATAAGGCATTTTTCCCTTCGCAAAGCTCATTGGGTCTTTTGTGTGAGTGTGTGCGTTCGCCTCGGCTTAAGCTAAAGGCAAATGGGCCAGAATAAGGACATTTCATGGTGTTTGTTTTTTTTTGCTGGTTGTTGTTTCCAAAAGGAAGGGTTTCGTCTTTCCTTTGCTGGTGCGACGGCGGGGGCCAAGTGAGTGAGGTTAGCAGGGATAACCTATTTTATGAGTTAGTTGCTACTGGCTACTAGTCACTTGAGCCGTACTCGCTTTTGGGAGGGCTTAACTCGGAAGTGCCTCAACTGTCCTAGCCTTGAAAGTTGTCTGCTGTGTTGGGTGCTGGGGGTGAGTTTATGGTTTTTGGGCGAGCACCATCGACTTTTAGGTCTTTGCTGGTGTCAAGTTTAGTTTCATCGGGAAATCGATAGGGTTGAGTTCGGGGTTGTAAGCTTCAACTGGATTGAACTGGGCTGAAGGAGGTTCTGAACTGAGAATGAAACTTAGTTAAATGAACTGGAATGGATCAAAAAGTGAACTGAAACAGATCAAAATCTGAACTGAAACTGAGCAAAAACTGAACTGAAATTGAGCAAAAACTAAACTGAAACTAAGTGATCAAAATCTGAACTGAAACTGAGCAAAAACTGAACTGAAACTGAGCAAAAACTGAACTGAAACTAAGTGATCAAAACTGAACTGAAACTGAGTAAAAACTCAACTGAAACTGATCAAAACTGAACTGAAACTGAGCAAAAACTCAACTGAAACTGAGCAAAAACTGAACTGAAACTAAGTGATCAAAACTGAACTGAAACTGAGTAAAAACTGAACTGACACTAAGTGATCAAAACTGAACTGAAACTGAGCAAAAACTCAACTGAAACTGAGTAAAAACTGAACTGTAACAAAATCTGAACTGAAACTGAGCAAAATCTGAACTGAAACTGAGCAAAAACTGAACTGAAACTAAGTGATCAAAACTGAACTAAACCTGAGTAAAAACTGAACTAAACTGAAATTGAAATAAAGCTTACCTAACATTGAATTGCAACTAAGTTCCAAATAAAATGTTAGTAAAGTTTGACAGATCTGACAGTTGACAGTGTTAGTAATTTGACAGAACTTATTCTACGTAGAACTTACCGCTTTTTCCGCAACCGTTAACACTCACACTTATCACTTCACTTCACTTCAAATTCACTGCTTTCAACGAGGGGGGTATATCAATGTTGAAGTCCGTAATTGAGATGACATTTTTTTATTTAGAGAAATTCAGAATCATGACTAGTTTTGTCCAGCTGTAACAATCATGAAGTCCATATTTGAGCAGACAAATTGAATCAAAATCAATCTTGGCAAATGCTTTCAGGATTCTTCTAACTCAAAGCCGCATTTGCATTTAAAATTCCTCTTGAAAGGTAAGCCTTTTGTGTTCCGCCAACAATCAACAATTCTTCTTCATCGAACTTGAGCTAGTGAGTTTTAAGTGATTCTTTTGAGCACGAGGGCAAACTTTGTTAACTCTCTGTCAACTCTCCGTCAACCCTTCTGTCCGCAATCAACAGTTCAGTCAACAACAACCGGACTCGTTAAGGGTCCTGCCTTTCGATCAGCTCGGCCACGGAAATGGATAGGCCTTTGATGGCCCCAGCAATCAAAGCTCATCAAATCTAGAGTTGCATTCAAACACAACAAAACCGAACACATCCATCACAAACTGAGCTGAGATCTGGCTCGCTCGCGATACAACCCGCGTGTAGCGCACCCACGCGCTCAGATATTTGCGTAAGAGCCCTGCACTTGGGGCTCTGCACACAGAGCAAGACGAAAGCCTTCTGCCGGCGTTTGAAGGTAGATCTTGATTAGGATTGCTGGTGGAAAGGAACAACCGTGTCTTACGACCCGGTTTGATTGTCTATTTGTTTAGGGGGCTTCCAGCAGCAGCTTGAAGGGGGGAGTTCTCTGGGAAATTTAGTAGGAAGATAACTGAATTATGACAATTTTTAGTAAAATTTTAAGAAAAACCTATCAGAATTCCCTTTTTTAGCAAAGACCAGAACCATCTAATATACAAATTTTACACCTTCATCCATTTCTTCAAACATCTCTAAGTTTTCATTTACAACCTTCATTTGGCAAAAAAGGCTATTAAATATCCAAAAATCCTACTTTAGCAAAGACCACAAAGAAATTTATTTTTTGAAGATCAGAACCTTAAAAATAAGCCAAATCTAACCTTATTCAAATTCCTCATAGTCTAAAAAAATGGTCGAAATTACTACATTGGTAAGCTAAGACTCAAACCATGAAAGCAAATAATATAGCAAAGACGTCTGGTACCACAACCATCAAAATATACCAATTTTTTCGCTTTAGACCAATTCTCCAAATACCTCAAAAATAATATTTGTTTAAAGACAAGCGTTTTTCATAACGTAACGCAAAAATCAGAACCTTTTTTTATTTAAAGAATGGTTTTTATCAATGACCAGAACCATCAAAATAAGCCTAATTTAACCTTTAAAAAAAATTCTCAAATGCTTCACAAAAAGATTGTTATTACTGCATTCTTCAGCTAAGACTCCAACCATGCATATGAATGAGATAGCAAAGACCAGAAAAATGAAAATTCCACTTTCAACGCTTTAGACAAATTCTCCAAATTCCTCTTAAATAATATTTGTTCAAAGACAAACCTCGTTTAGCAAGAAAGCTTTAAAAGGTCCTTTTTTGAGCAAATACCAGAAGCTTTATTTTGAAAGAAAAGTATTTATCAAAATAATTTTTGCTAATAGACTTCACTGACTACATTTCTAGCTAAGACTCGAATCATGAAAATACATAATTTAGCAAAGACCAAAACCATAAAAATAAACCAAGTTCATTGCTTTGGACTAATTCTACAAATGCTTTCAAGATAATATTTGTTCAAAAAGAAACCTCATTTGGCAAGAAAGCTTTAAAAGGTCCAAAAAGCTCTTCTTCAGCAAAGACCAGAACCTTTCTTCTCAAAGAATGATATTTATCAAAGAACAGAACCATCAAAATAATCCCAATTCAAGCTTAATTAATTTCCTCATCGACTTCACAAAAAGGTGGCAATAACTACATTATTTAGCTAAGACTCTTACCATGAAAGTAAATAATATAGCAAAGACCAGAACCATATAAAAGACCAATTTCATCGCCTTCTACAAATTATTCAAACACCTCTAAGATAATATTTTTTCAAAGGCAAACCTCGTTTCGCAAGAATGCAAAAGTTCATAAAAGCTCTTTTTTTAGCAAATATCAGAACCTTTAAATTGAAATAAAGGTGTTTAGTCAAAACCAGAACTATCAAAATGTCCTCATTTTAACTTTCAACAAATTTCTTGAAGACTTTGCACAAAATTGCATAACAGAAAATAACAGAACCTTTGCTTCGAATTAAAAAAACCGTAAGCAAAAAAAATCGTTCATTTGATGGTTTTCGTCTTCGCTATTTTTTGTGAAATTGAAGGTTCTTATCTTTATTAAAGAATCATTTTCTGTCAATTAAATCGACCTTAGAAGCAAGAGCCAGTACCATTATTTTGAAAGAAAGGTATTTATCAAAGACCAGAACCATCAAAATATGCTAATTTAAACTCTAAAAAAAAAAATTCCAAAATTGATTATTGCTGTTTTTTAAACTAAAATATTAAGACTTGAACCGTGAAAATTACTAATATTAAATCAAAATCACTTTCTCAAATACCTTTCAGTTGATAATTTTTCCTTAGAAAATATCAGAACCTTTCTTTAAAAAATTAATACATAAAAGAAGCATTTAGCAAAGACCAGAACCATCAAAATATGCTAATTTAAACTCTAAAAAAAATCTCAAAATTGATAATTACGGTTTTTTTTAACTAAAAATATTAAGCTAAGACTTGAACCGTGAAAATTAATAATATTAAATCAAAATCACTTTCTCAAAAACCTTTCAGTAGATTATTTTTCCTTAGCAAAGACCAGAACCTTTCTTTAAAAAATAAATACATAAAATAAGCATTTAGCAAAGACCAGAACCATCAAAATAAAACAACTTAAAACTCTCTCAATAACCTCTTCGTAGATCTTTTCTTTAAAAGGAACCCTATTGCCAAAAGGTGTTATCTACCAAATGAGACAACTCTTCTTTAGCAAAGACCTGAACCAAGGAAATAAGAAAAAAAGCCATGGACGAAGACAAAGGCTAGGTCAAGGCTAAAAAAAGGTTTTCTAATTTTGATGGTAAATAGATTTCATTTGAAAAAAGGTCTACGAAGAGGTCATTGAGAGATTAGTTTTCGTTTTAAGTTGGTTTATTTGGATGGTTCTGGTCTTGGCTAAATCCTTATTTTATTTATTTATTTATAAAGAAAGGTTTTGGTCTTTGCTAAGGAAAAATAATTCACTGAAACGTATTTAAGAAAGTGATTTTTGACTAAATATTATTTATTTTCAAGGTTCGAGTCTTAGCTTAATATTTTTATATTAAAAATAATAATTAACAATTCTGATAAAAATTAAGATACAGTTAGCATTTTTTTATGGTTCTGGTCTTTGATAAATACCTTTCTTTCAAAATAATGGTTCTGGTCCTTGCTTCTTAGGTCGATTTTATTGACAAAAAATATTCTTTAGCAAAGATCCGAACCTTCAATTTTACATACATTTTTTTAGCGAGGACAAAACCATCAAATAAACAAATTTCCCACTAAAACGAATTTTACAAAAAACTTTAGACTTCTAATTTTCAAAGCAATTTTTGTTAATAATTTCTTTTCCTCAATTTGGTAGAATCTCTCATTCCCCAGAGAACTCCCCCCGCACACTTCTTTAGCAAAGACCAAAACCATGTGGGTGCCGCCGCCGTGAGCTGCTTTGAAATTCTTTTTCTTCTTTTGCCGTTTGATGATAGGCATCTCTCTCGGAGGGCCCCCTTCGACTTCAGACGATAGAAATCTCCTACGGTTTTCGGATTTCAATTGTTTGCCAAATGTCGAGCTGGAGAAGTTGGAGTTTGAGGAGGAGGAGGAGCACGGGATTGATTCTCGATAGTTATGCTAACGTCCAGAGATCTGGATGACACAATGGAAGTTTGCTTTTTCAGAGCGATCAGGACAAATTGAACCTATTCAATTATGGGGTGCGGGTGGGTTGAGATGTTTGGAAATGATTGAACTTACAGTTAATCAGACGAAACGTACCTGAAACGAAAAGAGAGAGAGAGAGAGAAAAAAACGAGCTCGTCAGTACATCAAAAATAACAAAGAACATCCCACATCTGGAAGACCCAACCCAAAACCGTCTATTTGCACCCAGTTATCGCCATGGTTGCGTTGCACAATCCGGTTCTTCCGTCTATTCTCGCACAGAGAGAAGAACATCGTCAATAACGGAAGGAAACCAGAGGCCGTGCTAAGGGAAATTGTGTTCAGCAGAAGCACAGCTAGGAAGCCATGTGTCATAAATTTAATTTTGAAGCCATGTTTTTGCTTTCTTTCTGCAACAAGTACCCAATGAAAGGCGTTGAGTAGGAAGAAAAATGCTGATCTAATCCACCAAAATGGATTTTGTTGCCTTGCTTAGATTTAAAGAACATTTCATTCGAAAATATACGTCAATTTTTTCAGTGTTTCAAGAGTTAATTTGAAAATTGCATCTCTTAAAAAAATCTGGAAGTCTTTTTAACAAAAAAAATTAATCTTCGAATTGTTCGACAAATTCAAGAATAAATTCCCATTAAAGTGATTTTATTCCAAGGCAGTGTTGCCAGTGTCATCAGAAAATATTATCAAGTATAATTTTTCAACCATTTTTAACATGAGTGGTCAGTAAGGACAAAATGTACATCATTTAATTTTAGAATGTTACAAATTTCGTTTTAGTGGCAATATTTTATGGCAGTGTTGCTAGTTTTTTTTCTGAATGTACGAATCATCGAGAGATTTACAAATTTCTGTCCGGTACTACGGTAAACAAAACAACAATTCTAAAAAAAAGGTTTTAGTGGATTTGTAACACATGCAAATAAAAAAATCCTATTTAGTAGTGTTATCTTTTGACATGGTTGCCAGATTTCTGCATGCTTTTGAATTATCACTTTGAGACCAACCAAAAATCACGTAGACATTACTGAAATTTTTTAACTTTACTCTCGTTCATTGTGGGCAATTGTTCAAACAAAACATAATAATTTAAATTTTGACAGGATTTATTGAAAATTTGCTTCACATCATAAATCAATGACTAAAATATGTTTTAACGGTGCACATCAACCAGAGCATTTTGCGCGCAGATTTAAATTACAGAAATTTTGTTATCTTCAGCGGGAAATATCGATGAAATTTTTGATTCATCTTTTAAAGTACTGTCTGCAAAATAATTGTCCGTAAGTTTGAAAATTTGTAATTTTTGTTTTGAAAAATTATTGCAAATTTGCAGAAATTGATAAAGAGTACGAAGGAACAAAAATTTAATCTTTGAAAAATGCTTTAAAAAAAGATAAAAAAAAAAAACAAATAATAAACATATGACTAGTTTTATAACTTACAAACAGTTTAAAATATTTATGTTAAAAAAAACTAGAACAAAACTAAAGTAAAAGACTACCAATTAAATATGCAAAAATACTTTTAAAGGAAAGGACCTAAGAAAACAAAAAAGGAACAAAACTTAAGGTAATATGATTAAATAAATTTTCAAAATTATTATAAAAGTTCGATTCGATTCTTGGCTATCTATGTTGCAAACAGCTCATGAACTTTTTTTGTATACATTAATCGACGGTTCAATTTTATTAAAAATATTTTCTGAGACACTAAACACTGTCTGAGAGTAAACAGAAAATTGAAACAAATTAAAAATATTAAAAAAATAAATTCAAGCCATTGAAAACTTTTAGAAAAGTAGCCAAAAATTACAATAATAAAAATTAATGAAAAAAATCAAAATAGCTCGATTAAACTGAAAATGAAGAAGATCAAGAATGAAAAAAAAAAACAAAAATATCACAAAGCAAGGAGAAACAATAAATATATAAATATGAAAAGAAACAGACATTACAAACGACTCGACAAAAAAAAAATCTTCAACCAATCTTTCAACTTGGAAAAGCATTGGAAAAAAGAAACCTAAAAAAAATAGAAAAATTGAGAGATTGGAAGTATGATTTTTAATGTGACTTTGCCAATGTTTTTTTTTTATAATTTCATTTGGTTGTGTTTTGTTACTAACATTTTTTTTCAAGGTCGAAGACTTTGCCTCAAACAAACAAGCAAAAAAGTGACTGTAAAATATTAAAAAGGTAACAATACGAGTTGGTAGAAGAAGCCAAATACTATCAGAATCAAACATAAACTTAACAAGATACAAGCAACAAATAAATTGAAAAATTGAACTAGAAACAAAAACATAGAAAATGAAAAATTAATTTGCAACAATAAAAAAAACGAAAAACAAATAATAAACAAGATCGAAAAAATTACAAAAAAAAAATAAGTAAAATTGAAACAAAATATTATAAATCAAGAAAGTGATTAATTTAAAAAAACGAATTCAAAAAGATCCACCAAAACAAATCGAAGTCAAAAATTAAAAGTTGAATACAAAAATATCAATAATAACGATAATAAAATGCAAAGAAAATTCAAAATACAAATAGTGTCCAAAAAATAAAAATATATAACGAAGAAGAAACCATCCAAAAATTAAATAGTTCAATATGAATATTTTGAATTTGTGAAGAAAAGAAAAAAGTAGAGTAAAACGCAATTATTATAAAAGCAAAATAATTAATTTTGAAAAAAGAAAACATTTCAAATAAAAAAAAAAAAAACATTTTAATCCTCTACTGCCAATTTTTTTTTTCGAAAATATTTATTTTTCTCGTGTTTAGGAGGTCATTTTGGGCAACTTTTGTTCTACGAAAAACTTTACTTTTCTTGTTTTATTTTTAGTACTTTAATTTGCATTTATCTCATGTTTGTTTTTGGTAGTATTTGGCCTATTCTACCACATAAAATAATAACTTTTTGTCTATCTAATTTTTCACGTTTTTACAGTCACTTTTTCAATTTTTTGCATGCTTTTCACATTTTCTGCTATAGAATGGCACCATCATCATTTAAATTGCAAAAAATGCGTTGAGGCAAGTTGTAGAGGGTTAAAAGATGAAAAAAAGGAAACTAAGCCGTACGGAAGAATAAAAACAGGTAAGCGGCCAGGCATACTGTCTTGCTTTAACCGCAGCGAGGAATCTGTGAACGGACACACATTTCACAGAAGCTTCAGGATAGGAAGGATGCGTGGACATACCGTACCAAAGCTTAGGAAAATTAGCACAAAATTTGAGTTGAGATTTTTTTTTTCGTGTGACAGAAAAATCAGACGTCTAACATAAAAAAAACGCTGCCAAGAAGTCAAAAGAAAAAATCATAAAACGTGACAAGTGTGGCATCGCTTAGATATCGTCCGAAACCGGGAAGGATGCATCAACACTCTGCTCTATTTTGCCGTTGGTTCATCCTGCGCTCGCAGAAACCTAACCTCAACAGAAAGAAATTGCCACCCCTCCCGGCTGTATTTTCGTAGGCTTTTAGCAAAACATTGGCGAGCACGGTCTTGCCCGGCCACTGATACATATTTCATGAAATTAATTTAATTTTGTGTCTGGTGTTTTCTTTTCATTTCTGGACACTGGAAGGTGCTATTCTGCCACCGGTCAGCACTTTGTGTGTTCCGGAAGAGCGAGAGAGCCGTGTCGTTCCATTTCGGGGGTTTCCGGAGCATACTGTTTTTTTTAGGGAAAACTCTTTATTTAGCAATGGGTTTAATTTAGGTTAATGGTGTTTGGCAAGGTGAGCATTATTCGGAAACATTTATGAGGTTGATGTTTTTGTGGTTGTCATTTTTCTTGAGTGGTTTTAAATGCAGCTTTGGAAATTGATCTGATTTTTTTTTCTAATTTTTTAGTTCTTCTGTTCTTCTGTTCTTCAGTTCTTCAGTTCTTCAATTCTTCAGTTCTTCTGTTCTTCTGTTCTTCTGTTCTTCTGTTCTTCTGTTCTTCTGTTCTTCTGTTCTTCTGTTCTTCTGTTCTTCTGTTCTTCTGTTCTTGTGTTCTTCTGTTCTTCTGTTCTTCTGTTCTTCTGTTCTTCTGTTCTTCTGTTCTTCTGTTCTTCTGTTCTTATGTTCTTCTGTTCTTCTGTTCTTCTGTTCTTCTGTTCTTCTGTTCTTCTGTTCTTCTGTTCTTCTGTTCTTCTGTTCTTCTGTTCTTCTGTTCTTCTGTTCTTCTGTTCTTCTGTTCTTCTGTTCTTCTGTTCTTCTGTTCTTCTGTTCTTATGTTCTTCTGTTCTTCTGTTCTTCTGTTCTTTTGTTCTTCTATTTTGATGTTATTCTTTTTTTCGTTTTTTTCTGTTATACGAATGATCTCTTCCTTTTTCCTTCTGTTTACAACTTTTCACTTCTGTTTCCAGACCTGCCAATCTCATCAACTTATCCAATCGCAAAATCTCATCAGTCACTCGCAATTACGTTCATCCTCCTCGGGCTGCCCGGGAACACCCAGGAGCAACATCCGGGCAAAAAAACTGCACCTTTTTTTTCTCTCTCCCCCTCCTCTGAACCTTAACCGACCTGTCAAACGCTATTTTCAACCCGACCTGTCACACATCCTGGCTGCATGTGTGTGTACTCCGGTAATTAAAGCTAATTAAACGTGCATTTTTGCAATTACGAGCCGACGTCGTCTCTCTGGGGAGTGATTTCGCGTTTTGTCCTTTCCTGTGTGCGTTTTTTTTTCGTGTGTGATTTTTTGCCCTGATGTCTGACGCGATTCCACTCCTCTCCAATCTGACAGAGGTCGTGCGATTCAATCTTCTCCGCGAGTCGAGTTAGGTTGGGAACGAGAGAGTTGGAAAAATTGAGCCTTTCCTGAGCCCGGGCTGATGCTGGAGTGACAGGTTGTGGCGAGGTGGGGATAGTTGGAAAATTTACTAATTTTTTTTTTGCTTTTTTGCGTTTTTGCATTTTTGCTTTTTTGCTATTTGAATATATGCTGTTTTGCTCATTTTGCTTTTTTGCTTTTTTGCTTTTTGCTTTTTTGCTTTTTTGCTTTTTTGCTTTTTTGCTTTTTTGCTTTTTTGCTTTTTTGCTTTTTTGCTTTTTTGCTTTTTTGCTTTTTTGCTTTTTTGCTTTTTTGCTTTTTTGGTTTTTTGCTTTTTTGCTTTTTTTGTTTTTTTTTGCTTTTTTGCTTTTTTGCTTTTTTGCTTTTTTTTTGCTTTTTTGCTTTTTTGCTTTTTTGCTTTTTTGCTTTTTTGCTTTTTTGCTTTTTTGCTTTTTTGCTTTTTTGCTTTTTTGCCTTTTTTGCTTTTTTGCTTTTTTGCTTTTTTGCTTTTTTGCTTTTTTGCTTTTTTGCTTTTTTGCTTTTTTGCTTTTTTGCTTTTTTGCTTTTTTGCTTTTTTGCTTTTTTGCTTTTTTGCTTTTTTGCTTTTTTGCTATTTTGCTTTTTGCTTTTTTGCTTTTTTGCTTTTTTGCTTTTTTGCTTTTTTGCTTTTTTGCTTTTTTGCTTTTTTGCTTTTTTGCTTTTTTGCTTTTTTGCTTTTTTGCTTTTTTGCTTTTTTGCTTTTTTGCTTTTTTGCTTTTTTGCTTTTTTGCTTTTTAGCTTTTTTGCTTTTTTGCTTTTTTGCTTTTTTGCTTTTTTGCTTTTTTGCTTTTTTGCTTTTTTGCTTTTTTGCTTTTTTGCTTTTTTGCTTTTTTGCTTTTTTGCTTTTTTGCTTTTTTGCTTTTTTGCTTTTTTGCTTTTTTGCTTTTTTGCTTTTTTGCTTTTTGCTTTTTGCTTTTTGCTTTTTGCTTTTTTGCTTTTTTGCTTTTTTGCTTTTTTGCTTTTTTGCTTTTTTGCTTTTTTGCTTTTTTGCTTTTTTGCTTTTTTGCTTTTTTGCTTTTTTGCTTTTTTGCTTTTTTGCTTTTTTGCTTTTTTGCTTATTTTGCTTATTTTGCTTATTTTGCTTATTTTGCTTATTTTGCTTATTTTGCTTATTTTGCTTATTTTGCTTATTTTGCTTATTTTGCTTATTTTGCTTATTTTGCTTATTTTGCTTATTTTGCTTATTTTGCTTATTTTGCTTATTTTGCTTATTTTGCTTATTTTGCTTATTTTGCTTATTTTGCTTATTTTGCTTATTTTGCTTATTTTGCTTATTTTGCTTATTTTGCTTATTTTGCTTATTTTGCTTATTTTGCTTATTTTGCTTATTTTGCTTATTTTGCTTATTTTGCTTATTTTGCTTAGTTTGCTTTTTTTGCTTATTTTGCTTATTTTGCCTATTTTGCTTATTTTGCTTATTTTGCTTATTTTGCTTATTTTGCTTATTTTGCTTATATTGCTTATTTTATTTATTGTGTTTAGTTTTTTGTTTTTTGTTTGTTTTCTTTTTGTTTTATTATTTCCAACGTGTTAAAGTTGTGAACATATTTTTTTTTAATTTTTAACCAAATAAACTCCTCAAAAATCCCACTATGCCACCGCAAGAACTAGTCACAGGACATTCGCGCGGCCGCCGTTTTGGGTGGCTTTCAAATCTCATTTTCATCCGTCCGACCGCAGTTCCGTGCAATTTGGTCTGGCATTTTTGCCAGACCATGTTCCAGACGGGCCCGCGCGTGACATGGTGACACTGCATGTCGGAGTAGTGACGTCCCACGTGTGTGTGTTAAGGGACAACACGCGTAAGCGGTTTTGAAGAAGTGTTGCCAGAGATGTTCAAGTATTTTTTCTTATATTTAGATTTTTTTTCAATGTCTCAGGTTTGTTGGTTATTGCGTGACGAATGTATGACAAAAGGTCGAAAGACATAAGGTCGAATTGACAAAAATTCAAATGGACAAAAGGTCGAATAAACAAAAGGTCGAATGGACAAAAGATTGAATGAACAAATAGGTCGAATGGACAAAAGGTCGAATGGACAAAAGGTCGAATGGCAAAAAGGCCAAAAAAATATTTTTTTCGACAACCTCTAGCTAAAGTGTGACATAGTAACACTAACCTTTGAAACCAGCAACACTGCCCGCCGATTTCGCGTCCGCCTCAAAAGATCACTTCATTTTCAACCAGTTTAACATTTGGCTCTTTTTTCCAAAATGTGCGTGTGAGTGTCACATTTCGCGTGTTGTGACTTTCTTGGAAGTGTCACACACAAACACACACACACACACAGAGTAACCACCATTTGGCACGCAAACTTAACTCAGTGTTTTTCTCTCTCTATTTGTTTGCAGAGTGTCACTTAAGTGCTCCGCGGTACCCTCATGTGGCCATATTTCACGGATCTTTTAGTGCAAGTAAATAACCCGTGAAGGGGCGAGAAACGTCGGCGGCGGCGACCGACTTCGAGGTAGGTCTCCGCGTCCACTGTGCTGAACCGAATATCAGTTAGAGTTTTTGGATTTGGTGTGTGTTTTTTGGTGTCGAGGTTTGCGTGCTCGGGCATTCCGCGTGCCGTAATGGTGACGGTTCCATGGATGGTTGATTTGAGACCAGATTAAGTGGTTTGGACGTGGAAGGGCGACCGAAGCGACGAGCGAAGGATTAGAGAGAGAGAGTGGAAGCTGACCGAGACCACTTGGGGGAAAAAGGAGCGGAAATTGTTTTCACGGTTAGAGGAACTTTAGGAAAACAGGACAGGAAAACGAACCTAAATATCGTGTTAATGGCTCATGAAAAAATACATTAAATATAGTTGTTTGAATTTTTTTCTTCAATTTTTAATATAAAAAAAGTAATTTAAGGTCTGGCAACAAAATGCTACTAATTTTGATAAATATAATTTAATGAACCAGTTTTATTGTTGTTTTTTTTTTATTTTAAACGAATTTATTTTTCGATGAGTCATAATTTAAATGATCTGGCAACACTGTCATTCAAGTTGGAGATTTTTCCGGTAAAACATGGATTGAGAATATCTGGCAACTGTATCTTGAAATAGTGCAGAGAAATTTTAAAAAGTTTCGAATTTGAAAGAAAATATGCCCTCGCATTTAAATTTACTTTGAATAAAATGTTCTTTAAATGAGAAGAGATTTAATTAAAAAGAGGGGCAAGCAGCTTTTATATTACTCATTTTATTGATTAATTCAGGTTTGAAATTTATTAAATATCTAGCAACTCTCTCTTAAGTTATGAGAACTTAAATCATATTTAATTATGAATAGGACTGTCAGCAAAGTATTCTTTTCCGATGAGCCAGTAATTGGAGGATATTGCAACCCTGCCACAAAATATCAACTTTTCGGGTAGATTAATGAAAAATTGTATTGGTATCAAAAATAAATATATCAAAAAGCAAAACGCTTATTTATCCTAAAACAAATTCAATAATTTATTTTTTTTTTCAAACCAAAAAGTTTGAAAACCAAATTCAATAGGAAAAAATAATTTCATAATCGTTTATTATTGTTCTATCACAAAATCAAACAAAATAAATTAAATAATTTTGAGAATCTAAACTTTGTTTGAACGATTAAAAAATTTCAACCAATTTTTATTTATTTGATCGAATGTAACAATCTTCAAACAAGGAAATTAAGGAAACACAAAGTTGCTAAAAAAAGCCTGTCAATAAAAAAAAAATCCACAGGATTTTATTCTCGATAAGAAAATGCAAATGTTGAAGAAAATAACATTGCTTTGAAAATTTTATAGCGCGAAAAACATTTTATTCTAAAGATTTTAAAAGCAATTTTTCTTTCTCTTGCCACTTTCGTTTTATTGTTATCCAATGACATCAAAATGAATTATAGTGGGAACCATAGATAAAAGGAACTCCACAACACTATAAGGTCGAAAGAAAGACGAAATTTTGACCTAACTGTCAATTTGAAAATAAATTCAATTAAATTTAAAGACATATTTAAAATAATTGGTTATAGTTTTCATTAACCTAGTTTCGAGTAAGAATCTCGCAATCGAGAACGCCAAGGCAATGCTGTAGAGCGAGTAATTTGATTTGATTTTTTAGTTTTCATTAAAAAAGGAAATAAAAATGATCTCATTCTTTTGTTTTACTTTTTACTTATAATCTCACAGAAATCGATAAAAACCCTTCAAATTTAATGGATGCAAATTGTTAACAAAGTAATGCTTTTATTAACTGTTCAGAACTGGGTTTAAACACTTAACGAAATGAATGTTAAAAAAATGATTTCCAAAAGAAAAAAAAAAAAACATAAAAAAATCGAATCAACAAAAAACTAAAATTGTATACAAAGTAAAAAAATCATTGTAAAATGAAGTTTGGCTATCTGGGTACATCTCTTAATTCATAAATGAAGTTAAAAATAAAAAAATCAAATTATTTGCTTTACAACAATGACTTGGCATTCTCTACCCGGGCAGACGGTAATACTGTTAAAATAACAGAAAGTGTTATGGATTCTTCATGAAAATACCATTTTTGCATAAGATTTGAATAACACTTTATGTTATCATAACAAAATTTGTTATTGGTCTGATATTGATCGAAAGCAAAAACATCTTGAGAATAACATTTTTTGTTATGGAAGAATAACTCCAACTGTTATTGGGATGATCGGATTAGTTGTTAAAATAACAAAAAATAATAACAAAGATTTGTTCGAAAAATAACTTAAAATGTTATTAGTCTGTTATTACAATAACAATCCAATAACAAAAAATTCATAACGACGAATAACAAATCTTGTTATAAATAACATAAATTGTTATTGGCTTAGTATTTTCAAATATGAAAAAATGTTATTTCAAAGTTATTACCGTCTGCTCGGGAATTGCAAGATTTCTACTTGGAAAATAGAAAAAAAAACAATTTTCACATTTTCAAATAAACTTTATTTTTTATATAAAAAGACACCAACTATCTAATAAAGCAAAGTTATCTGGTTTGAACAAATTAAAAAAACAGAAGACATAACTGAACAGCTCGGCATGTAACAAAATGCATGTCAAATTTACCCCTCTTAAGATGTAATTTCACGTTATATTTTGTTAAATTTTTCCATGAACAAAAAAAAATATTTTTTTTGTTTTTTTTTCGTTTTTTAAATATTTATTTTGAACATTAAATTCTAGTTCTGCGACCCCATTTTAGTAAAATTTTAACGTTTGATTGCCAATTCAACTGAAAAGTTCATTTTTTCAAAATTTAATCACCGCCATTTCGGTCGCCATCTTGGATTTAAAAACTCTATATCACTTTAGAGTACACAGTTAAAAAATTGTGTTAATTTGGTAGGTTTCATTAAATGATGTATTTTTACCTCAATTTAGACTGAAAAAGTGACAATACACCAGAAATGTGGAAAAAATTACACTTTTCTCATTTTTTCTGACATAAAAGATGTACCCCTTCCCAGATGTAATATTATCATTATTTTTTAACTGTTTAGTTAATGGGTCATGCTTAACCTCAACAATAAAAATAAGACAACGTTAAAAATCAAATTTATTTGTGATTCGATTATCCGAAGTGAAATTTTGCCAAAGCCTTTGGATAATCGAGTCTTGACTGTATTATGGAAGTTATTATCAAGAAATTCACAAATTTTTAAGAGATTCAAAAGAAGCATTTTGTATCATCAGTTTGCCCATACAAGTCTCCATTAATATTATTGTATTATAATGTGAATATTACAAAATCCGTATCTTGCATACAGATTTCTGAGATCATATTGGTGTCTTCGGCAAAGTTGTAGGATATGATTAGAATATTCCAGATAAAGTAGGTACACGATAAAAATCACGATTTTTTTATTCGTCCAATTCTATAAAAAATTGTGTTCTCAAAAAATGTATTTTTAATTTGCTGCAAAATCTGGAACCAGTGACAAGATTTTTTGAAAAAAAAGTTAGCTTAAAAAAAATCTAAAATATTGTCTAAAACATTTCAAAAAGTTTAAAATCGAAAATCCCCCTTTCAGTAAAAAATGAATATGCATTTTTTTAATGAAGTGGAAAATGTCCAATTTTCTGCAATTTACTTTATGAAGCAAAAGTACGCTTGCAAAAAAACATGATAATCTGATTGAATTTCCTTAATTTTTTGTAGGGCGTCCAATTTTCCCGGGTTTTGAATTTCCCGGGAAACGGGTAAAATATTTTTGGAATCCCGGGAATTCCCGGGATCCCGGGAAAATTTTAAAACAGTTATAAAATCTATGTTTTCATTATATTTGTTATTTTTTAAAAGCTTACTATAATAGAATAAGCTCAATAATATTATTTGGTGATAATCTACATTTAAATCTAAACTAGAACGACAGTAAAAAAAGATAAAATAAATTAAAAATTGATCTTTTTTGTTCTGAACTACGATTTTGTATCCAATGAGATAATTTTAATAAGTATTTTATAAATAGACTTATTATGTTTATATTTTTAACTGACTAGAAAAACTTGAAAAATTTCTTTAAAAATGTCAAAAAACAAGAAGCGAAAAAATTAAAATAAAAACAGTCAATTTAAAATTTTAAATAATGTTTGAATTTGATGCATCATATAAAACATATTTTACAAATAATCTATAACATAATATGGTCTACTGGGAAAATCGGGACTAAAGTCTGAATAGGAGATTTTAAAGCAATAAATTTCGAAATTGGTATACTAATTGTTTTGTTCTGTTCCTGTTTTAACCGAAGTCGTTCAAAACATTATGCAAAAAATGGCTTAAATAGCTGTCTAGATTCATTATAATTGTCTTGATTTGACCAAGGTTCTATTGATTGATGAAAAATAATTTAATATGACATATATTTTAACAAATTCAAAATCATAAATACACGTAAATATAATAACCAGTCTTTTAAAAATGTAAAATAAATTGAAAAAAATTAAAGCACTAGGCACTTTGTTGATCTGCAAACTAAAATTTTAGCTATATTCCATGATAAGCCAAATTAATTAATTGATGTCTAGAGTTTTTTTAGTTCCTATAATAAATTTTTTTAAGTTTCTTTGTTGGGTATTTTTAAAACCACCTTGAGTCAAAGATATTGAAAAACAATCCAAACACATTTTTTTTAATTTCATATGACCTTTAAAAAACCAAGATAAAAACCGAATAAAAATTTTAATAATTGAAAATTGTTCTTAACGAAATATTCAACTTGTCATTTATTTTCACAACCAAATCTTAATTTGCAAAATAAAATTTGGGAATTCCCGGGAAAAATTATCAAAAATCCCGGGATTCGAGAATTTCCGGTTTTGGGAAAATTCCGGGAATTTTGTCCCGGGAATTCCCGGGATTTTTTTGTCGCACTAATTTTTTGTCTTTTTAATTTTTCTGCTTTTTTTTACAAAAATAATCTCGAAATTCAAGAATCAAGAATAACCACTTGAAGGCCTATAAACTTATCTCGAAATTTCTTTCTTCTTCTTTTATCTTATTTTTATAAGGAGCATTTCACGACTTACTTGTTTATTCAACCGAATGCGGATTAACTTCCAACATACCTGCAACGAGAGAAAAAAAGAGAAGAGACTCAGTAATTTGCTTTCATTAAATAAAATAAAATACATAATTAACAGTCAAACGGTCACGGCACAAATGAAACAGAAAAAAGGCACCCAATCGTTTGGAATAAAATGTACAAGCCTTTTTACAACTTTCATAGTTTTTTCGCGGCCAGATTTTCGCTGAAAATCTCATCGCCAGACAAATTTACGCTGCAACACAATTAATTACCGCCAATTACGGATAAATTATTCACGCGAGCATTCGAATAATTTTAATTTGCTATTTTCACGTGATTATTGCGCTATTTTATTCAATTTTGACCGGGGCCACGATTTCGACGATTATTCACCAATTCAAGTGATGAAACATCCCAAATCGCTCTCCGGCATGTTTAATTCCATTTCCACAGAACTGGGCGCTGCCGTTTGTTCTCCGATTCAAGCTTTTGTTTTTTATTCTTTCCTATATAATTTAATTAAGTTGTGTTCCGGGTCGGTGATTCTGGGCCAGATTTTTTTGGAACTTGAGGTGGGGAGGGAAACACAATTTTTACGCAAATTATTGATGAATATTTCACGCCGACACGAAGCATTCCACAATTCTCCAGGGGGGAGAAGTGGCTTCAGGGTGGCGAGGGGGGAAATTCAAATTAAAAGAAGGCATCATTTTGCACACGCCACCACTCCGGGAATCGGATTGCGTTTTGGCCTTTTGTGTGTGAAGTTCACAAGAAAATGATGATATTTCGTGCGCTAATTCGAGGGATTTGAATTTCCGGAGGGGGTTTTCCCGGCGGAAGTGCAATTACGTGGAGTGGAAATTGTTTAATTTTTGATCTGAAATTTACTTAAGTATTTAAAAAAAAATCTAGAAAAGTCACCAAGTCTTAAATTATTTGTGTTATTGAAGTGTTATTCTTTCCTCTTAACCTTCGACAACTTTTAAAGCCATCGAAACAGAAACTTTTCCAATCGATTTTTTCTCCTTTTGAAATTGTCATTTCTGAATCCCACTCAAAACCCCGGAAAAGCTCTCTCTCAACTCGTTCAACGTTGGGTTTTCCAATCGAAAAGCCTCAAGTGATACGATCAAGTTTATCATCGTAGGGAAGAAAAAGAGCAGTAACAAAAAAAAGAACTCAAAAATGACACCAACTCAACTTCAACTTGTCTGCTGCGTCGTCTCTGTGGTTGAGTCTGCGAGAAATGGAAAATAAACAGACGAAGGAAAAGCCAGAAAAAAAGGCAACATCTCAACTGGTGCAAACAAATTTCGATGATGTGGAAGGAAACATTTTACAAAATTAAATTACAACTTTTGCTCGGTCGCAGCGCGACCACGAAGAAGACGACCTAAGAAGACGAAGAAGGGTTGTTTTTCCCCCTGCGGCTCATCTTTATTTTTTCCCGGTGCCACTTGGCTGCCGGCTTTCGGTAGGAAGGGTTCGCCGGAAATGTTGACGGAACTCCAAGGGGCAAAGAGGTTAGAGAGAGGGTCGAAGGATTCTTATTTAATTATTTCCTTGGGGATGATTTCCTCTTCTTGTTGCCTGCTGCTGGAAATAGAAATCAGATGCCAGAAATGGATTGTAATCAATCAGGAAAAAATCTTGCGGATTGATTGAGTTGGGACTCGGATGGGACAGCAGGGCAGCGCTTGGAATTTGCGGGAAGGGGGGGGAGCGGAATGACATTCAGCTTAGAAGAATATGCAGGGAATTTCTTTGTGGATGTCCTTTTGTTAGGGAGAGAAATCAGATAGTTGGAAACTTGGTTGGAATTGTTGAACGATTTGATGAATCCTACATTTTTTCTTGTTTCTCTTGTTTCTCTTGTTTCTCTTGTTTTTCTGATTTTTCTTGTTTTCTAGTTTTACTTGTTTTCTAGTTTTTCTAGTTTTTCTAGTTTTTCTTGCTTTTCTTCTTTTTCTTGTTTTTCTTGTTTTTCTTGTTTTTCTTGTTTTTCTTTTTTTTGTTTTTCTTGTTTTTCTTGTTATTCTTGTTTTTCTTTTTTTTCTTGTTTTTCTTGTTTTTCTTGTTTTTCTTGTTTTTCTTGTTTTTCTTGTTTCTCTTGTTTTTCTTGTTTTTCTTGTTTATCTTGTTTTTCCTATTTTTCCTATTTTTTCTTGTTTTTCTTGTTTTTCTTGTTTTTCTTGTTTTTCTTGTTTTTCTTGTTTTTCTTGTTTTTCTTGTTTTTCTTGTTTTTCTTGTTTTTCTTGTTTTTCTTGTTTTTCTTGTTTTTCTTGTTTTTCTTGTTTTTCATGTTTTTCTTATTCCTCTTATTTTTCTTGTTTTTCTTTTTTACTTGTTTTTCCTGTTTTTCCTGTTTTTCTTGTTTTTCTTGTTTTTCTTGTTTTTCTTGTTTTTCTTGTTTTTCTTGTTTTTCTTGTTTTTCTTGTTTTTCTTGTTTTTCTTGTTTTTCTAGTTTTTCTAGTTTTTCTAGTTTTTCTTGTTTTTCTAGTTTTTCTAGTTTTTCTAGTTTTTCTTGTTTTTTTTTTGTTTTTCTTGTTTTTCTTGTTTTTCTTGTTTTTCTTGTTTTTCTTGTTTTTCTTGTTTTTCTTGTTTTTCTTGTTTTTCTTGTTTTTCTTGTTTTTCTTGTTTTTCTTGTTTTTCTTGTTTTTCTTGTTTTTCTTGTTTTTCTTGTTTTTCTTGTTTTTCTTGTTTTTCTTGTTTTTCTTGTTTTTCTTGTTTTTCTTGTTTTTCTTGTTTTTCTTGTTTTTCTTGTTTTTCTTGTTTTTCTTGTTTTTCTTGTTTTTCTTGTTTTTCTTGTTTTTCTTGTTTTTCTTGTTTTTCTTGTTTTTCTTGTTTTTCTTGTTTTTCTTGTTTTTCTTGTTTTTCTTGTTTTTCTTGTTTTTCTTGTTTTTCTTGTTTTTCTTGTTTTTCTTGTTTTTCTTGTTTTTCTTGTTTTTCTTGTTTCTTGTTTCTTGTTTCTTGTTTCTTGTTTCTTGTTTCTTGTTTCTTGTTTCTTGTTTCTTGTTTCTTGTTTCTTGTTTCTTGTTTCTTGTTTCTTGTTTCTTGTTTCTTGTTTCTTGTTCAAAAAAGCAAAAAAGCAAAAAAGCAAAAAAGCAAAAAAGCAAAAAAGCAAAAAAGCAAAAAAGCAAAAAAGCAAAAAAGCAAAAAAGCAAAAAAGCATCTTGTTACTTGTTTCTTGTTTCTTGTTTCTTGTTTCTTGTTTCTTGTTTCTTGTTTCTTGTTTCTTGTTTCTTGTTTCTTGTTTCTTGTTTCTTGTTTCTTGTTTCTTGTTTCTTGTTTCTTGTTTCTTGTTTCTTGTTTCTTGTTTCTTGTTTCTTGTTTCTTGTTTCTTGTTTCTTGTTTCTTGTTTCTTGTTTCTTGTTTCTTGTTTCTTGCTTCAAAAAAGCAAAAAAGCAAAAAAGCAAAAAAGCAAAAAAGCAAAAAAGCAAAAAAGCAAAAAAGCAAAAAAGCAAAAAAGCAAAAAAGCAAAAAAGCAAAAAAGCACAAAAGCAAAAAAGCAAAAAAGCAAAAAAGCAAAAAAGCAAAAAACCAAAAAACCAAAAAACCAAAAAACCAAAAAACCAAAAAACCAAAAAACCAAAAAACCAAAAAACCAAAAAACCAAAAAAGCAAAAAAGCAAAAAAGCAAAAAAGCAAAAAAGCAAAAAAGCAAAAAAGCAAAAAAGCAAAAAAGCAAAAAAGCAAAAAAGCAAAAAAGCAAAAAAGCAAAAAAAGCAAAAAAGCAAAAAAGCAAAAAAGCAAAAAAGCAAAAAAGCAAAAAAAGCAAAAAAGCAAAAAAGCAAAAAAGCAAAAAAGCAAAAAAGCAAAAAAGCAAAAAAGCAAAAAAGCAAAAAAGCAAAAAAGCAAAAAAGCAAAAAAGCAAAAAAGCAAAAAAGCAAAAAAGCAAAAAAGCAAAAAAAGCAAAAAAGCAAAAAAGCAAAAAAGCAAAAAAGCAAAAAAGCAAAAAAGCAAAAAAGCAAAAAAGCAAAAAAGCAAAAAAGCAAAAAAGCAAAAAAGCAAAAAAGCAAAAAAGCAAAAAAGCAAAAAAGCAAAAAAGCAAAAAAGCAAAAAAGCAAAAAAGCAAAAAAGCAAAAAAGCAAAAAAGCAAAAAACCAAAAAACCAAAAAACCAAAAAAGCAAAAAAGCAAAAAAGCAAAAAAGCAAAAAAGCAAAAAAGCAAAAAAGCAAAAAAGCAAAAAAGCAAAAAAGCAAAAAAGCAAAAAAAGCAAAAAAGCAAAAAAGCAAAAAAGCAAAAAAGCAAAAAAGCAAAAAATCAAAAAAGCAAAAAAGCAAAAAAGCAAAAAAGCAAAAAAGCAAAAAAGCAAAAAAGCAAAAAAGCAAAAAAGCAAAAAAGCAAAAAAGCAAAAAAGCAAAAAAGCAAAAAAGCAAAAAAGCAAAAAAGCAAAAAAGCAAAAAAGCAAAAAAGCAAAAGAGCAAAAGAGCAAAAAAGCAAAAAAGCAAAAAAGCAAAAAAGCAAAAATGCAAAAAAGCAAAAGAAAACTTTTTTTTACTGATGCTAGATTGTTGTTTTTTCATTTGGCATTTTTATTGCTTTTTTATAAACTTATATTTTAAAATAATTGACAAATATTAAAAACAAATCGAAAGAACTACTGAACTAAACAATAAACAAAAAAACAAGCTTTCAAAGTACCATAACGGTGACGAACTTGAAAACTGGGCCATCTAAAAAGCATGAAAAGACCAATCAAACAATGAAACGAAAATCGACGTAGCAGCATTGAAAAAATAAGCTTCATCAAATATAAACAACCAACTCAGTCGCTTCGCAGAAAGCAACAACAAAAGAACAAAAAAGCTCCGATCGAACTTGACTTGAACACGGGAAATTCAAACAGAAGCGAAGCTGGTAAAAGCAAATTAAACGTAGTTTAGATACGACGCTTCTTTTTTTTACTTCGTTTCTTTCTATCGGGAATTGCCCTCCGGGTCCGAGTGACGTACAAAAGGATGACGATTGGCAGCAGCAGCAGCAACGAGAAAAGTCTCTCCATCTTTGGTGGGGAAGGAGAAGGAAAAACGAAACGAAATGTTTTTGGTCGACTTCTGGTGAATGGAAGAAATAATTGCACACAGAAATGGCTTTGTGACCTTCCGATCGACGGCTGGTGTGGCGCCAAAGTGACGCAAAGATGGTTTTTGGTTGAAGGGAGGGGACCAGAAAAACTAGAGAAGAAAATAGAGAAAAAAAGAAGGCAAATAGCTGAGACAAGTTAAGAAGCTACAAAGTTAAAACTTATAACATTAAAGAACAAAAAAAAAAACAATTAAGAAAAAAAAAAGATTGAAAAAGATTTTGAAAAATATAAAAACAAACAGATTAAAAAAAATTCAAAATTAAAACAAAAAATAGGAAAAGTGATAAGAAACAGAAACAATTTAAAAATTAAATTATTTAAAAAAAATCAAAGAATTCAACATTTATACAAGAAAAATAAAAAAAAGTGTTTTACTGAGTTTAGTGTTCTCATTTCTTGTTTCTCAATACTTCTATCAATTGATTTATTTCTCCCAATGAAATTCGCCTCCGGCACCTACCTCAAATTAAAATAATTAATTTTACACGCAAAAAAACACCAAGCAAAGTGTCCTACAAAACCTGCCCTCCACGGTGTGTCAACCACGTTTACACAATCTCCTGGGCCCCGAGGGGGTGTTCAGGCCGAACTCCACCCAGTAGTTTAGCTGTGCAAAACTGTAAATTAAAATTGAAAAACATTAATCTCAACACAGAAAAAAAAAAACAAACTCGAACTCAAACGGGAGCAGCTCGCTAACCAGAACAAACAGCTGCAAGGCTTTGGCGCTGGATTTTGCTAATAAATAAACTGGCAAGTTACGAGGCTTTCTGGCCGGGTCTGACACACACACACAACACACAAGACAAGTAGTAATTGCAATTTATGAATTAGTCCGCACAAATGGGTGTGTTTAGCGAATGTGGTGGGGGGTTGAAAAATTAGCTGCATTTACTGCTGCTAGTGTGGAGGTAGTCAGAAGAAGGAAATCACGACACAGGTTCGGACAGGTTGCTAATTTGGTCGATATCGAAGGGGGAGGGCGGGTTGTGAGGAACGTTTGATAGAGCTCGAAAGGAGATTAGTGAAACGTGCTGGAAGGGAAATACCACAGTTAATCTTTGAAAGGTTGCATTTAATTAAAAGTTGGCGCAAAAGAGAACAAATAAAATCCAGTTTTCGATAGATAAATATAAAACGTGGAAAAATGCCTAAGGTAATTATAGCAATACTTTAAAGAAAACTAAAAAAAAACTCTGATAAAGTGAAAATGCATAAAAAATTTGCATTGTTTGATACGCAGATTGCAAATTATGAAATTTTTAGTACTTAAGAAAAACGCTAAATTTGAGTGTTTTGCGAAAATTTGAGGATTTTACAAAAATAAAATTAAAAAAAAATGGATAGAAAATTTCGTATCTTTTGATACCCATACTGCAAATTATGAAATTTGAGTACTTTCATTGAATATAAGAAATTATAAGAAAAAAAAAACTCTTATAAAGTAAAAATACGTATGAAGAGCAATTGCACAAACGATTTTGCTTCGTTTAATGCCCATATTCAAAATAATGGAAACATGAGTATTTTCATGAAATACAGTATGCATACAAAATTTTCGAACTTTTGATACCCATAAATATTGAAATTAACCCTCTACTGCCCAATTTTTTCTTGAAAATTTTTATTTTTCCATTGTTTAGGAGGTCATTTTGAGCAACTTTTGTTCTACGAAAAACTTTACCTCTCTTGTTTTGTGTTTTTCGTTGTTAATTTTTAGTATTTTAATTTACATTTATCTTGTTTATTTTATGTTAGTTTTTGGTAGTATTTGGCCTATTCTACCACCTCCTATCATTACATTTTGCCTATCTAATTTTTTCATGTTTTTGCAGTCACTTTTTCAATGTTTTGCTTGTTTTTTCACATTTTCTGCTATAAAATGGCACCATTATCATTTAAATTGTAAAAAAATGCGTAGAGGCATAGTCTGGGATACTAGAAAAATTACTGCATACTTCTTTTTACTTAAAATATAGGAAATGTTAGTAAAAAACACAGTCAAAGTTGACCCCTACAAAAATGACGTTTTTAAAAACATTGGCAAAATCACATAAAACAAGTAAAACTTCCATACCATAAATTTTCTAAAATTTTAAGAGTTCTTCTTTCCAACGCTTTTAAGGATCGAAAATTGGTTGAAAATTGATTTTTGGCGATTTTTTAAATCGAAGCCCGCAGTGTTGCAAATGAGTGAAAGAAAAGCTATCAATAGATTATCTCTGCACCAAAAATATCCGAGAGTATAGCGGCCGTCACTATAGCTTGTGAGATCTCTTCTTGTGTCTTGTGATTCCCAGCGATGTCATTCTCTCTCTATCACTCCTCCTCTTTTCCTCGACTATGCGCTCTCACCGCTGAGTCTCTCAATCTCTCCGAAAACTGCAGTGAGAGAACACAAGATGGCGATTAAGAGCCGACCACGCGTGACGTCCCGTTAAACTGCGTTTGAAAAATTGATTTTGTGGCGGCTTTTGTGGTTAAACGCTGTTGAACGTGGAAGCGGGAATGAGAGAGAAAAGGAAAATGTCAATCGCGAGTGGGTAAACACGAAAACGTGTTCGGCTATGTTCGGCGCTGAGAATTTCAATGAGGAGAGAAGAGCAGTTGTATTTGAGGCATGATTATTCAGGCGGGATAATTGTAGTTGCTGAGAGCTGATATTTTGATATTTTAACAACCCTGGAAGCCCGTCTAAAGGCGGGGTTGGGTTGTAGAGGGTTAATTAAAATTTGAGTATTTTTTGATGTTGAAAATAATAGGGTTTTAAAAATGATATTTTGAGAAAATTTTAGAATTAAAAAAAAGTTTAATTAATTTGAAGAAGCATACCAAAACTCGCAAAGATTGATAATAAATTTGCAAACTAAAAATATTTTTGAGCATCCACCAAAAATCCATATTTAGTGAAAATTTAAGTATTTCACAAAAACACTCGAATCAAGTGAAAATATAAACAAAATTTCGCATAGTTTGCTACCCAAGCATTTTTTTTAAATTGGGTATTTGAATGAAAAACGGTATTTTTATAAAAAAAAATGTTTTTATTTAATTAAAAAAAACAGTGAAAATGCATGAAAAATTCACATCGTTTAATCATGCTGCGAATTATAAAATTTAAAGTTATTTCATGAAATAATTTCTGGAGTTTTTTTTAAAGGTCCAATAGACCAAATTTCCAGATTTTGCCTTTTAGGTATTTTTGAAACCGCCTTGAGTCAGGGGTATTAACAAACACCCAAAAAGCAAAACCTAAAAATTTGGTTTATTGGACCTTTTGAGAAAAAAAAACACAAGATTTGTTAAAATTTGAGTATTTTACGTCTGCAATAAAATAAAAATGCAAATGAAAATGTTGAACGTTTAAAAAATTGAGTATTTTCATGAAATAAGGTATTTTGTGAAAATTAAGGTAATTATTAAAAACTTCATAATTGTGAATATGCATACAAAATATTGCATAGTTCAACTCAAGTTCAACACAACTATATTGCAAATTGAGATTTTTTTTAGTAATATCATGAAATACGTTTTTTTTTAGTAAATCGTCAAATTTGGTCATGTTTACTTTGAGTGAGTGAAAAAGTATGTTTTCCAATTTTTGTTTTTAACTTTAAAACGGGACACAATTTCCAAATTTCTTAAAAGATTGCAAATTTACATGCACAAATGAAATTTAAAAATATTTTTTTTCTTCAAAAATTATTACTTTTTTCGAAAAATTTACAAAAAACTATTTTTGCCCAATTTGGGCAAAATTAAAAAAATGATATTTTCTGTAATCTTTTCAAAATTTTCTAAAATTGTCATTTAGCGCAAATATTTGTTTGCATTAAAAGTTGAAAGTCTGTCTAAATATTCAGATTTTTAAATATCTTTAAATCTTTTTTCGATGGACTGAGCAATTCTCTACCAAATCCGGGAATGGTTTTTTTTAAAATATTTTTTAATAATTTGGTTCATACTAGGTATGTGGGATCCTACCCTATGACTAAAGAAGCAATTTTGTGTCAATGGTTCACACATACAAGGCCCCATACAATTTTGGCAGCTGTCTTTACCAAAATGGTACGTAAATATTTGAATATCTGTAAATTTTGAAGAAATAATCTGATCGATTTGGTGTCTTCACCAAAGTTGAAGGTACTGATGAGGACTATTTATTAAAAATAGGTAAATGGAAAGCAAATTGCCAATTTTAAAATTAACTTTTTTTTACAAGAAAACAGTGTTTCAAAATCCTTATAATATTTTTTTATTTACTAGGGGGCAAAAAACAGCAACAGTCAGTTATGATTTTTTGAGAATTCAAATGGGTGTTATATTTAATATTTAACCTTTCAAAATGGTGGTCTTGATTCCAAAATTAAAGAAATATTGCGAAGAGATTATAAAATTTTACAAATGTTTTCATTTTTAACATAGAAAATAAGGAAATAAGTTTCTGAGATATCGGTACTGGAAAATAAGAGGCTGCTTGTTTCTTAGGCAATTTTATTGGATTTTTTTCAACTCTTCGAAAACAGAATTCTAATTATGGACAATCATGGACATTATTTAAAAAAAATCTGAAATAGTAGTTTATGCAACAAGTTGCAAAAAGAGGATTTTTTCAGCACGAGTCGTACATTTATCCAACGAGGTTCACCGAGTTGGATAAATACGAAGAGTGCTGAAAAAATCAAGTTTTGCAACGAGTTCCATACAACATTTTTTGCAATTCCAAAAACACCCACTGAGTGAAATTTTATGTCAAATTTTCATGTATTTTGTCAATAAATCGTTTAAATAAAAAAAAATGTTGAAAAGTGTTACTTTTCGAAACAAGTGCTGAAAAGTTCAACTTTTCAGCACCCATTTCAGTGCTGAAAAGTAGAACTTTTCAGCATTTATTTTGAAAAGTGTTGCTATTCGATTCTGTTATTTTTGTTACAGAAAAGTAGGCTATTTCGTCGTTCTAGAATGACAGGAATAGTAAGTAGTTTCACGACGGAATTGCAAAAAGGTACTTTTCGATTGCAAATTTGATTTAAGATAACAAGTTGAAGTTAATTTAAGATTTTGAATAAAATTTTATTTTTATTTTTTTGGGTTTGGCTTTTTTATTTAAATTATTTTGATGACAGCTACGTTTTAATTTATATTATTTTATATAAATATATTATATATATATTATATTATAAATATATTATATATATATTATATTTTTTCCTCCTTAAATCATGTTTTAATTGGTACTTGTTTGGATTTATTTTTGATCATAATATAAAACATATTATTTTTTTGTTGTTTTACTAAGTTTGTTTCCTTTATTATTTACACTACTTTTTTCCACTTTCTTGAAATATTGCTCTTTGTTTTTCTTATTTCACCACCAGTTATTTCTCCACAACCAGTTCCAACCTCATTAACAGTCCAAAATGTCCCTCCTTGCAGCATCCAACAATTCACCGCACCTGCCACATTCCGTCACACAGAACCAATCAGTGTGGAGGTCGGAAAAACGTCGTAAGACAATTCAATCTTAATTTGCGCCGCCATCGGCGCGCGCGTCCAAACTAGGCATGAAATTATCCCTATTTGTGAATCAAATCACATTCCATTTAATTACCTCCTGGCCTCATCGTTGTCGTCATTCGTCACCCGAGATCAGGACCACGTTACAAAAAGGCAACAGCAATTCCTGGTTTGGCATTCCGGACTCGGAGGTTCAAGTTGGTCGTTGCGTATTCTGGCGGCGTCTTCTTCCTACCCACCGCGACTGTCTCCAGTAATTATAATGAATAAAATAAAGGGAAAGACTATTCCCCCCGTGAAGTCGTGATGCTGCTGTCGTCTTGGGCCCCCAGATAATGACGATGATGAAGACGACGACGGTAATGATGAGAGTTCAGGTGAAATTGCTCGGAGCTTAACCGAATCCAGAACGGCTGGGGTCTCCCAGGTGAGTTTCACGACACACGTAGGAATTGTTTGGCTGTTTTTTTTTTCTTGGTGAGGCACGTGAGGACGAAAGAGGATTTGCGAGGTTATTTATACGTGGGCTTGAAAATAAGTTGAGTCGTAAAAATTAAGAGGATTTTTTCGCATTTTTTTTCGAAGGAGCTTTTCGCTGCGAAATGCGCTCAGCTTTCACAGCAGAGCGCTTCTTTAAGGATTCTAGAACAGAATTTTAAACAAGGACTAACTAGCTGGAAGATTTGAAGAAGATTCAACAAAGAATACCTTATCAAATATTTTTGAAAGCTTCCAGTACCATAATAGGTACATCTACCTTAACAATTGACAGTTTGACAGATTGACAGATCGATGACAGAGTACTTACCAGAATCAATCCAATTGAAAAAAAATGAGTACTTACCAGAATCCCCAGAAAATGTCAATCTAACTACCATATTTTCACCAGTATCTTAAAACTGAAGTCCGTAACTGAGATGTTTAGTCATTTTTTCTTGAATTTGTCAATTTAGTCAATCTCGTCAATTTTGTCAATTTTGTCAATTTTGTCAATTTTGTCAATTTTGTCAATTTTGTCAATTTTGTCAATTTTGTCAATTTTGTCAATTTTGTCAATTTTGTCAATTTTGTCAATTTTGTCAATTTTGTCAATTTTGTCAATTTTGTCAATTTTGTCAATTTTGTCAATTTTGTCAATTTTGTCAATTTTGTCAATTTTGTCAATTTTGTCAATTTTGTCAATTTTGTCAATTTTGTCAATTTTGTCAATTTTGTCAATTTTGTATATTTTGTCAATTTTGTCAATTTTGTCAATTTTGTCAATTTTGTCAATTTTGTCAATTTTGTCAATTTTGTCAATTTTGTCAATTTTGTAAATTTTGTCAATTTTGTCAATTTTTTAAATTTCATCAATTTTGTCAATTTTATCAATTTTGTCATTTTTTTCAATGCAACTTCGGATAATCGAATCACGAAAATAAATCGCATATTTTCATTTTTTTGATTTTAACATGAAATTTGAGTTCTATGACCCCATTTTAGTCAAATTTGAGTTGCTGTTTGCCTATTAAAAAGTAAAGTGCATTTTTTCAATATTGCATCACCGTCATTTTGGCCGCCATCTTAAATTTAAATATTCGAAATAATTTTAGCGTAGTTTAGGGGACATACCTATGCTCGACAATCAAAAATTAGACAACGAAAAAAAATATGTTTCGTGATTTGATTATCCGAAAAGAAATTTTTCTGAGGCCTTCGGATAATTTTGCAAATTTTGATAATTTTGATAATTTTGATATTTTAATAATTTTGATAATTTTGATAATTTTGATTATTTTGATAATTTTGATAATTTTGATAATTTTGATAATTTTGATAATTTTGATAATTTTGATAATTTTGATAATTTTGATAATTTTGATAATTTTGATAATTTTGATAATTTTGATAATTTTGATAATTTTGATAATTTTGATAATTTTGATAATTTTGATAATTATGATAATTTTGATAATTTTGATAATTTTGATAATTTTGATAATTTTGATAATTTTGATAATTTTGATAATTTTGATAATTTTGATAATTTTGATAATTTTGATAATTTTGATAATTTTGATAATTTTGATAATTTTGATAATTTTGATAATTTTGATAATTTTGATAATTTTGATAATTTTGATAATTTTGATAATTTTGATAATTTTGATAATTTTGATAATTTTGATAATTTTGATAATTTTGATAATTTTGATAATTTTGATAATTTTGATAATTTTGATAATTTTGATAATTTTGATAATTTTGATAATTTTGATAATTTTGATAATTTTGATAATTTTGATAATTTTGATAATTTTGATAATTTTGATAATTTTGATAATCTTTATAATTTTAATAATTTTGACAATTTTAATAATTTTGATAGTTTTGATAATTTTGATAATTTTGATAATTTTGATAATTTTGATAATTTTGATAATTTTGATAATTTTGATAATTTTGATAATTTTGATAATTTTGATAATTTTGATAATTTTGATAATTTTGATAATTTTGATAATTTTGATAATTTTGATAATTTTGATAATTTTGATAATTTTGATAATTTTGATAATTTTGATAATTTTAATAATTTTGATAATTTTGATAATTTTGATAATTTTGAAAATTTTGATAATTTTGATGTTTTTGATAATTTGATTTTGATAATTTTGATAATTTTGATATTTAAGATAATAATGAAAATTTTGATTTTCCCTTGTCAGTCAGATATCGATCCTTTCTTGAAATTGAAAAAGGCCAAAAAGCTCACCAAACGAGCCTTCGCCATTAGCACCCACCACCAAAAATCCTTTGAAATTTTAAGCTAGTTAACACACGGCAAATCCCTTTTCCAGCGGTAAGGAATAATTAAAAAAGAAGCACAAAGTCAAGCCCGCCAGAAATCCCCGTTCTGATTTTGGCGGTTAGTTAGTCCACCACCAAAAGCTCACGACTAACGAACAATCAGTCAGTCGGCGCTGATGAACACACAAGTTACCAGGCGAGCCATCAAAGACCCTTCCCGACTAACCTGGAGGCCCTTCTCTGTCTGTAGCAAGAGCGAAATAATTACGATTGCTCTACGTTTCTTTTTTTTTGCGGGGTGGCTTCCAGGACGGAGCTTAGCTCAATTCTGCGGAAAAAAATCCCTTCCACCGTAATGGTTGACCCCGTTACGGTCCAGTTAGGATGCCTTTTTGTGTAACAATTAGGGCGTCTAAGCACTTTAAGAAAAGCAACATTGCTGGTTCAAAATTTCAAGAAATAATATTTTTTAGTTCTATATCTGCACTATATCTGCACTTAGCTGACTTAGAAGCCTTACGTCTGACTTATATCTGCTCTAAGTCAGCATTAAAGAAAAAAAAAGTGAATTCGTGATAAATTTCATCGTTTAATGCTACTCACAAACCTTCAAAGTCTCAACCTAACCCTTAATCAGCATTACAGCTTCTTTTCACCCCCGAAAAGCTCACTGTTTGCCTAAAAACCGAAAACTTGGTTTTCGCAAACGCCCTCGCACCCAGGAAAAGGCCAACACACAAACTGTAGCTGACTCAACCATCGCAGAGCCCACATCACACCGAGACGTTCGTGGACGCTGGAACGGAAAGGTATAGAACGAAACCCCGGTTTGCCCGGTGGTTATTAACTTTACATTCTGTTGGTCGTGAACCGTCCGCGCGCGCAAAAAGCTAATGGAAAATGTGTATAATTCAGCAGCAGCAGCGCAAAGTTTATTATTTTGCGAAGAAATTAATTAATTTAAATTATACGCTTTGGCGATGGGAAGGGACACGGCTAATTTTCGTTGGAACTTGTGTTATTTTTGCTCACTGTGTAGCTGCTATCTGAGGATCGTTGGGCGGACGTGAGTCTAAAAGGACAATGTTGCCCGCGGGATGAAAGAAAGTCGAGGATGCCCTTTTGGCGCCCAGATTTACCTGGCCCAGGGACTAATTAGGTCATCGTGGACGTGATTGTTTTTTTTGTTGGCGCAATCTTTTCGAGGGAACGGTTGAAACTAATTTTAAAGTATTGCTGTGGCTTTAAAAGTTTTCTAGATTTATTTTAAACCTTATAGAACTAAAATAGTGTCGCTTACGCCACTTTCACAAAAATTGTAAGCTATATTAGATCGACTATGATCCTACTAGCGATAGTTGGCATGAAGCGGTTCTAAAAACAAGTAATCTACTTTTTAACTGCTATTGTTTATCAACTGGCGCTTACGTCACTTTTCCTAACTAATTCTAAAATTGACAGTTTTTGACAGTTTGACAGAATACTTACCAAAACACCAGCTCAGCACTCACAAACACACACTTACACTCAACACTTCACCTCAAAATCGTCAATTCCTGCAGCAGGTATCTCGATTCTGACGTCCGTAATCGTAACCTCACTCCAATTTTCCAGCTTCCCTGTCCCTACAACCATTTCGCCTAGCACAACAACAATCAACCGGCTCGTGATTCATTATCTCGCGGACGCGAAGCCGTTCAGCCCATCATCAGCACACTCGTTTTCATTTGCTCAGACCATAAACGCGCAGCGTGTATGTCCGTCGTGATTATTTACTTCAATTATTATGGTTTTCATCATAAACAATAAACCCAGCTTGCGCGGCTCTTCTCCAGATAACCTCGAGATATTTTTGCTTCTTTTTAATTATCTTGCCCTCTTGCACAGCGCGTGTAGTAGCTCTCCGAGGCACGTTATCTTACCGAGCTGGACAGGCTTCTTGAAGCGCGCACAGACATCGTGCACATGAGTTCATAGGTTCTTGTTCAGTTTCAGAAGTGGTGGCGGCGCAGAGATCGTGCCATGAATCATAGAACGAGATTCGTTGGGGTGATGTGGGGTTAAATGGACTTCTTTGGTTGAAATTTGACGTTGAATTTCGAATCTTAGCTACGATATCTACTTGAAAACACTCTTGAAGCGATATAGAACAAAACTTTGATTCTTACTTCTCTATTGCGGACTTCAGAATCATAGGTCTTATGACCAAAAACGCAGGAATCTGCCAAAATATCAACAAAGTCAAAAATGTCAAAAATGTCCAACATGTCAAACATGTCAAAAATGTCAAAAATGTCAAAAATGTCAAAAATGTCAAAACTGTCAAAAATGTCAAAAATGTCAAAAATGTAAAAAATGTCAAAAATGTCAAAAATGTCAAAAAAAGTCAAAAATGTCAAAAATGTCAAAAATGTCAAAAATGTCAAAAATGTCAAAAATGTCAAAAATGTCAAAAATGTCAAAAATGTAAAAAATGTCAAAAATGTCAAAAATGTCAAAAATGTCAAAAATGTCAAAAATGTCAAAAATGTCAAAAATGTCAAAAATGTCAAAAATGTCAAAAATGTCAAAAATGTCAAAAATGTCAAAAATGTCAAAAATGTCAAAAATGTCAAAAATGTCAAAACTGCCAAAAATGTCAAAAATGTTAAAAATGTTAAAAATGTCAAAAATGTCAAAAATGTCAAAAATGTAAAAATGTCAAAAATGTCAAAAATGTAAAAATGTCAAAAATGTCAAAAATGTCAAAAATGTCAAAAATGTCAAAAAAAGTCAAAAATGTCAAAAATGTCAAAAATGTCAAAAATGTCAAAAATGTCAAAAATATCAAAAATGTCAAAAATGTCAAAAATGTCAAAAATGTCAAAAATGTCAAAAATGTCAAAAATGTCAAAAATGTCAAAAATGTCAAAAATGTCCAACATGTCAAACATGTTAAAAATGTCAAAAATGTCAAAAATGTCAAAAATGTCAAAAATGTCAAAAATGTCATTAACATTTAAAAAACTTCAGAAATTTCCAAAATTTCAAAAATATCAAAAATTGTCACCTGATAATTTTGATAATTTTGATAATTTTGATAATTTTGATAATTTTGATAATTTTGATAATTTTGATAATTTTGATAATTTTGATAATTTTGATAATTTTGATAATTTTGATAATTTTGATAATTTTGATAATTTTGATAATTTTAATAATTTTAATAATTTTGATAATTTTGATAATTTTGATAATTTTGATAATTTTGATAATTTTGATAATTTTGATAATTTTGATAATTTTGATAATTTTGATAATTTTGATAATTTTGATAATTTTGATAATTTTGATAATTTTGATAATTTTGATAATTTTGATAATTTTGATAATTTTGATAATTTTGATAATTTTGATAATTTTGATAATTTTGATAATTTTGATAATTTTGATAATTTTGATAATTTTGATAATTTTGATAATTTTGATAATTTTTTCAATTTTGATAATTTTGATAATTTTGATAATTTTGATAATTATGATAATTTTGATAATTTTGATAATTTTGATAATTTTGATAATTTTGATAATTTTGATAATTTTGATAATTTTGATAATTTTGATAATTTTGATAATTTTGATAATTTTGATAATTTTGATAATTTTGATAATTTTGATAATTTTTTTCAATTTTGATAATTTTGATAATTTTGATAATTTTGATAATTTTGATAATTTTGATAATTTTGATAATTTTGATAATTTTGATAATTTTGATAATTTTGATAATTTTGATAATATTGATAATTTTGATAATTTTGATAATTTTGATAATTTTGATAATTTTGATAATTTTGATAATTTGGAAAATTTTGATAATTTTGATAATTTTGATAATTTTGATAATTTTGATAATTTTGATAATTTTGATAATTTTGATAATTTTGATAATTTTGATAATTTTGAAAATTTTGATAATTATGATAATTTTGATATTTTGATAATTTTGATAATTTAGATAATTTTGATAATTTTGATAATTTTGATAATTTTGATAATTTTGATAATTTTGTTAATTTTGATAATTTTGATAATTTTGATAATTTTGATAATTTTGATAATATGAAAATTTATCTAAAAACACTGTGAAAATGAATTAGAGCAAGTTTTTCATTCTGACATCTCTATTACGGACTTCAGAATCAAAGTATCTTCGACCAAAGACGCAGAAATTGAAGTGTTTGTGAATTGATAAAGTGCTCTAGATATGTCTGGTAAGTTCTAAATAGGTTGGACATGAGTGTGTTTTTGAATTTCCCTAACATTGAAGTTTGTGACATGGTACCTATGAGAAAGATTTGGAAAGTTGAAGAGTGAAAAGTGAAAACAAGTGATGAAGTGTAGTGAAATGTTTTTTTTTGCAGAGATATTTAGGTAAGTATTCTGTCAATAATCTATCAAGCTGTCAATACGTGAGTTTTTCGCTAAAGATTCTTCACGAATCCATGTCAAATCTCTCCACGTAGCCTAGTAAACCCCCGACGACCCCGCAAGTACTCGGCGTTTATTTGGTTTTCCTCTCATGTTACGTTCCACGAGCCGCGCTCCATTTATAAACATGCGCCACCATTTTTATGTATTTACCCCAAGTTTCGGACTCTCCAACAGTTCCCACCGCGCTCTGATTTGATGATATATGAGTCGAGTTTTGTGGCGACTGCGGCCACAGACCACGTACTACCGGATTGTGTGTGTATTAAACGACTCGAGAGACCCTACGGAGACCCACCGAAAGCTGTGTTGGCGGCGTCGGCACAGATGAAAAGATTCAATAAAGCAATGATTTTGCGCTGAGGTCCGGGGCGCGAACGCGTTATGAATCGGTAATTGATTTTTATCTCTCTCGCGGTGGAGGACGACTTGTTGAGCGGTGTTTTTGGACGCAGGATCGGCGCGCACCCGGGAGTCGTGGAGCAATGTTAATTACATTTTTCCCGGGACCCGGGAGGGCCCCAGCTGTGGCTGATGGGCCTCGTCCAAAACGGAGGCAATTATACAGACAATAAAAGCCAATCGGTGGATATCGGGCCGGTTGGTCTAACGATGGATCATAAACACCAATAAAAGAGTGGTGTTAAATGGGTTTCGCGACTCGACCTGCACTGTACAAGCCATAAAACTGAGTGGTTCGGACTCAATGGAATGTTGTTCATTGAAACGAACCACTTGGCGAGATTTGAAAAGGATTCGAGCGATGGGCCAAATCCTTTTCAATATTTTCCTTTGATATTGACAGTTTGACAGATTGACAGAGTACTTACCAGAACGTCCAAGCCGCGAACCACTTCATTAACACTTCAACAGACTTAAAATTGGTTGAACTTACCTTGATATTGCACTTTACACTTCACATCAAATTGTTATTGTAAGTGTAAGAGGTACCTTGATTCTGAAGTCCGTAATCGTGATGTCAAAAGTCAAAATCTCAGATATTGAACTTCTTGCAGTGCTTTCCAGTAAATTTTGGGTCACTGACTCCAAATTCAACGTTTGAAATCACCCCAGCAGTGAGAAAATCCAGTCCATGTCACTTCAAACCAGCCCACAAAAAAAAAATCTGGAATAAATAAACAACATTTCTGACAGATCGCCCGAACCTCAACATATCACATGTTTGACATCTCATAAATCTTACCCCGCGTAGATATCTGCGTCGGCTGGCCAAACAAGGGCATCGGGCGGCCATATTCTGCGCGCGGCATCCCCTTTGACAGTCGGTATACATTACTGCCCTCAAGTGCAATCTGGAAGTGATTTCACGCGGCTTCGCCGCCGCAGCACTTCAAGTGTCGAAATCGTCGACATCTGATTAGCATTTCGGAGATGTCGGCGTTACATTTCTGAACGAGGAAAAAAATCAATTAAGAAGTCGTTTCGGTTCCAAAAGCTGTTGTTTCGCCAAGCGTTAACCTTTAAATTAATCATCGACATCGCCGAGGTATTAATCATGTCTCGCGAGCGTCGACAAACTTGGCATTTGCAAGCTAAAGACTAGTCGGACGGCGTGTCTTCATCATCATTACCACCGGTTTAAATGGGTAGCTTCAGGATTCGTCACGCCTTAAAATTAACTTCCAAGGTCTGGCGTCGTCCCATGGCAGAGGCTTCGAAGAGAGTCACTAAGTTTGTAAACGGAAAGCGGAAATATCAGGAGAATTCGTTTAAAATAAATATTAATACAAAAATTACAAACAAAAATACAAAAATTACAAAATGACCTAAATGACCTGTATGACCTTAATGACCTAAACGACATAAATACCAAAAATGACAAATATATACAAAAAACAAAAATTACCTCAATGACCTCAATGACCAAAATAACCTTGATGACCAAAATGATCTAAATAACATAAATTACAGAAAAAAGAAAAAATGAAAAAAAAAAAAACAAAATAATAAAATGTCAGATGAAAAAATACGACAAAATTGAAAAAAAATTCAAACTTAAAAAAAAAATGTCTAAATTTACGAATAGACAATTTGACAATTGACAAAATTGACAAAATTGACAAAATTGACAAAATTGACAAAATTTGCAAAATTGACAAAATTGACAAAATTGACAAAATAGACAAAATTGACAAAATTGACAAAATTCACAAAATTGACAAAATTGACAAAATTGACAAAATTGACAAAATTGACAAAATTGACAAAATTGACAAAATTGACAAAATTGACAAAATTGACAAAATTGACAAAATTGACAAAATTGACAAAATTGACAAAATTGACAAAATTGACAAAATTGACAAAATTGACAAAATTGACAAAATTGACAAAATTGACAAAATTGACAAAATTGACGAAATTTACAAAATTTACAAAATTTACAAAAATTGACAAAATTGATAAAATTGACAAAATTGACAAAATTGACAAAATTGACAAAATTGACAAAATTGACAAAATTGACAAAATTGACAAAATTGACAAAATTGACAAAATTGACAAAATTGACAAAATTGACAAAATTGACGAAATTGACAAAATTGACAAAATTGACAAAATTGACAAAATTGACAAAATTGACAAAATTGACAAAATTGACAAAATTGACAAAATTGACAAAATTGACAAAATTGACAAAATTGACAAAATTGACAAAATTGACAAAATTGACAAAATTGACAAAATTGACAAAATTGACAAAAATTGACAAAATTGACAAAATTGACAAAATTGACAAAATTGACAAAATTGACAAAATTGACAAAATTGACAAAATTCACAAAATTGACAAAATTGACAAAATTGACGAAATTGACAAAATTGACAAAATTGACAAAATTGACAAAATTGACAAAATTGACAAAATTGACAAAATTGACAAAATTGATAAAATTGACAAAATTGACAAAATTGACAAAATTGACAAAATTGACAAAATTGACAAAATTGACAAAATTGACAAAATTGACAAAATTGACAAAATTGACAAAATTGACAAAATTGACAAAATTGACAAAATTGACAAAATTGACAAAATTGACAAAATTGACAAAATTGACAAAATTGACAAAATTGACAAAATTGACGAAATTGACAAAATTGACAAAATTGACAAAATTGACAAAATTGACAAAATTGACAAAATTGACAAAATTGACAAAATTGACAAAATTGACAAAATTGACAAAATTGACAAAATTGACAAAATTGACAAAATTGACAAAATTGACAAAATTGACAAAAATTGACAAAATTGATAAAATTGACAAAATTGACAAAATTGACAAAATTGACAAAATTGACAAAATTGACAAAATTGACAAAATTCACAAAATTGACAAAATTGACAAAATTGACAAAATTGACAAAATTGACGAAATTGACAAAATTGACAAAATTGACAAAATTGACAAAATTGACAAAATTGACAAAATTGACAAAATTGACAAAATTGACAAAATTGACAAAATTGACAAAATTGACAAAATTGACAAAATTGACAAAATTGACAAAATTGACAAAATTGACAAAATTGACAAAATTGACAAAATTGACAAAATTGACAAAATTGACAAAATTGACGAAATTGACAAAATTGACAAAATTGACAAAATTGACAAAATTGACAAAATTGACAAAATTGACAAAATTGACAAAATTGACGAAATTTACAAAATTGACAAAAATTGACAAAATTGATAAAATTGACAAAATTGACAAAATTGACAAAATTGACAAAATTGACAAAATTGACAAAATTGACAAAATTGACAAAATTCACAAAATTGACAAAATTGACAAAATTGACAAAATTGACAAAATTGACAAAATTGACAAAATTGACAAAATTGACAAAATTGACAAAATTGACAAAATTGACAAAATTGACAAAATTGACAAAATTGACAAAATTGACAAAATTGACAAAATTGACAAAATTGACAAAATTGACAAAATTGACAAAATTGACAAAATTGACAAAATTGACGAAATTTACAAAATTGACAAAATTGACAAAATTGACAAAATTGACAAAATTGATAAAATTGACAAAATTGACAAAATTGACAAAATTGACAAAATTGACAAAATTGACAAAATTGACAAAATTGACAAAATTGACAAAATTGACAAAATTGACAAAATTGACAAAATTGACAAAATTGACAAAATTGACAAAATTGACAAAATTGACAAAATTGACAAAATTGACAAAATTGACAAAATTGACAAAATTGACAAAATTGACAAAATTGTCAAAATTGACAAAATTGACAAAATTGACAAAATTGACAAAATTGACAAAATTGACAAAATTGACAAAATTGACGAAATTTACAAAATTGACAAAATTGACAAAATTGACAAAAATTGACAAAATTGACAAAATTGACAAAATTGACAAAATTGACAAAATTTAAAAAATTTACAAAATTGACATAATTGATTAAACTGACAAAATGGATAAACAACGGTCATCACTATTACGGACTTCAAAGTCAAGGTATCAGCTTGAGAAACTGATGACAAGCGAAGTTCAAGGTAAGTGGAATCAGTTTGTTTTATTTTTTAGAAATCCGTTTTCGAGTGAAGCTAGAATCGAGCATCTCTAAAACGGACTTCAAATTCATAGTACCTGATGAAAAATTTCCTTCAAATGACATTCGAAGGTAAGTGTTGTTCCTGAATATTGGAGATTCTTCCGGTAAGTACCTTCACATTTTTTCATTTCTGTCAAATCAGTCAACTTTTAATGTCACGCTTGTCACAGCAAAAAAATGCTGCGACAACCTTTCCGTGTCCCAACGATCCGTAGTGAGAAAACTTTACGGATCGCTGAGTTCCAGGTCAACCTGGGGGCAAAAACGGTTCAGGGTGACAAAATATGGAATTAAAAATTAATCTGCGCCGTGAACCGTGTCTGGGCACGAAAAAGGTTGCCGGCACACCTTTTGCCTGTGTCAGAATTTTGCGAAGAAAGTCGAAGGCTCGAACTCGCGTTTTAAGTTCATCAAACATGCACGGGCAGGCGGGGGAAAGTTGCCCAGCTGGAAAACTCACACCGGAAAAGTTGGCGCCAATCAGGGAAACTAGTCGTGATTGAATGTTTGTTTGTTTTGTTTGAAAATCTATAAACTGGGCAGCGGTGCATTTTACTGTCGATGTTTGAATTACGAGTGATTCCATGATCTTGGCAATTAGCGCCAATCGAGCGGGAATTCGAGCGTGCGCTGCAGTTTGATGAACCAATTGGTAGTTTGAGATTGGGGGTATTTTAGAATGGTGTTGTTTATATGCTGGTTGGATCAATAGATCTCCGACAGTTTGTTGACTGCAAACAGAGAGAGAGAGCAATTTGGGAATTGAACGTGCGTACCAGTTGATGAAGCTGTCGATTGAGTTCGGTTCATTGGGTTTGAAGCTAAATCAGTGCAGCACAAAAAATGAATGTTTGATTTGAAAATTTACATGATTGATGATTTAGCACTAAACTAGATGCAGTCACAAGAAAATTGACAGCTTGACAAATTCCTGACAGAATATTTATTTGAAATTTCTTTTATTGAATTTCACTTAATCACTTTACCAGCACATCAAAACAAATGTTCTTGGAAAATGATGACGAAAATGACAAAAATGACCTAAATTACCTAAATGACCTAAATGACAAAAATGACAAAAATGGCAAAATGATTAAAATTACCTAAATGGCAAAAATGACGAAAATAAAAAAAAACATACAAAAATGAAAAAAAATATCTGAATTGACAAAATCACAAAAAATACACAAAATACAAAAACTCTTAGCAATCACAGCGTAGTAGAATCATGACCAGAATGACCTAAATGACCTAATTGACCAATATGGAAAATATGACCTAAGTGACCTGAATGACCTAAGTGACCTGAATGACCTAAATAACCTAAATGACAAAAAAAAGACAAAAATGACAAAAAAGACAAAGATTACAAAAAAATACAAAAAATACAGTGTACCAAAAACAACGGGAAAAAAATTAAGAGAAAATCATCACTATTACGGACTTCAAATCCAAGGTACTAGTTACGAAGAAACTCATCCTCGACATGTCAAGGTAAGTGGTTTTAGATGCCTAGCTTGTGTTGGGACGTTGGAAGTGAAATTCTTGCATGAGAGTTAAAAGCAGGTCTGACATCTCTTTTACGGACTTCAAATTCTAGGTCCTTGTTGTGAAGAAACTGACTTCCGATTCAAGGTAAGTGGTGCAAGTGGTGTAATTTCGTGGATCCAACTGGTAAGTACTCCATCAATTCTGTCATAAAAAAGTGATACAGTGAGCAGGCTTTCTAAGAAATTCTGAGTAAGTATTCAGTCACCAAGCTGTCAAAATCTATCAAAACTGTGTCCTAAGAGGTGGTGCTGTCACCGAGAAACCTTTCAAAACCCACCAATAACTCGCCATAAAATCAGCCATAAACCCGACACGTACAACAAAGTTCAATTTGTACCCCATTCACGAGCAAAATTCTCATAAATGACCCTCACTGAACAGGTGACGAAAAGTGCTCAAGTGTCATGTGGGAGCAGCGTGCGCGCAAAAAAAGGAACTTAAAATATTATGGCACAGAAAAAAAAAGAAGAAAAGTACACGGAACAAGCACCAAACACATAACCGGTCATCGTCTCGCCGTGGCCTCTCCAGGTTCTGCCTGCCTGCCCGCCTTCCCGAAATGGCTTTCCTTTATTTCATTTTTATTGCTTGCTTGCACATTCGCTTTAAATGGCTTAGAGAGGAGTTCTTTTGCGCCACGAACACGACCGTTCTCGTCGTCGATCAACCCTGAAGAGGTGGACAGGTAACGGGTTCTCCGGCGGCGTCGTCGTCGTCGTCGTCGGAAGGGAACATAAATAAAATAAACGACCAAACGATGGCAAAATCGGAGAAAGGGACACGGCTTGACACAAGTGGCCGCTGCGACAGCTCGGGAATGTTCCTGCCGGGGTTCAAGTTTGTAGCGTGAGGTCGTGGGCACTGTTAAAAATGTAACGCCGTGTAACGGCGTACCCAGTTGTCTCAAATTGCGAAGAACTTTGCCATCGGTGTCTGTGGCCAGACGAAAGTCATGTCGGGCTAGGCGAGAACGCAGAAAAAAAGAGGCCAAAAGCTCACGTGAGGTGTCGTCGAGGTAGCACCCCAAACTGACCTGCACCGGTCGTGCTCTCCTTACAGAGTTTGGCGTGTGAGTTTCTTTCGGGAAGGCGACACCTAGTGACGGTGGTGGGCCCCCGGGTGTACATTAATTCTCTGCAAAACAATAATCTGTTTAAAGAACTTTGACTTGCGAGGTGTAGCGAGGAATGTAGTTGGGACGAAAAGGTCTTGGGTTACAGTGGAGGTCGTAACGGAGGGCACTAGAGTCTTGTAAGATGTATGACTTATCAAAAAATAACTCAAAATTTGAAGTTCCAAGTCCTAACCAAAATGACCTACTACCCTGAATGACCTCAATGACCAAAAATGTCAAAAATGTCAAAAATGTCAAAAATGTCAAAAATAACAAAAATGTCAAAAATAACAAAAATGTCAAAAAAAAAAGCAATTGACAAAACGACAAAAATGCCAAAATAAACCAAAATGAACTAAACGACCTAAATGGCCTTCATGATAAAAATTGAACAAATGTCAGAAATACACAAAAAAAAATCGAAAATGTCAAAACTGACTAAAATGACAATAATGCCCAAAATAGCAAAACGACAAAAATGGCAAAAAATACAAAAAAAAAAACAATTTTTAAAATAAACATTTGATTTACAATTTATCTAGATGACAAAATTGAAAAAAATGTCAAAATTGACAAAATTGCAAGCAAAATTGTCAAAATTGACAAAATTGACAAAATTGACAAAATTGGCAAAATTGACAAAATTGACAAAATTGACAAAAATGTCAAAAATGTCAAAAATGTCAAAAATGTCAAAAATGTCAAAAATTTCAAAAATGTCAAAAATGTCAAAAATGTCAAAAATGTCAAAAATTTCAAAAATGTCAAAAATGTAAAAAATGTCAAAAATGTCAAAAATGTCAAAAATGTCAAAAATGTCAAAAATGTCAAAAATGTCAAAAATGTCAAAAATGTCAAAATTGTCAAAAATGTCAAAAATGTCAAATATGTCAAAAATGTCAAAAGTGTCAAAAATGTCAAAAATGTCAAATATGTCAAAAATGTCAAAAATGGCAAAAATGTCAAAAATGTCAAAAATGACAAAAATGTCAAAAATGTCAAAAATGTCAAATATGTCAAAAATGTCAAAAATGTCAAAAATGTCAAAAATGTCAAAAATGTCAAAAATTTCAAAAATTTCAAAAATGTCAAAAATGTCAAAAATGTCAAAAATGTCAAAAATGTCAAAAATGTCAAAATTGTCAAAAATGTCAAAAATGTCAAAAATGTCAAAAATGTCAAAAATGTCAAAAATTTCAAAAATGTCAAAAATGTCAAAAATGTCAAAAATGTCAAAAATGTCAAAAATGTCAAAAATGTCAAAAATGTCAAAAATGTCAAAAATGTCAAAAATGTCAAAAATGTCAAAAATGTCAAAAATGTCAAAAATGTCAAAAATGTCAAAAATGTCAAAAATGTCAAAAATTTCAAAAGTGTCAAAAATGTCAAAAATGTCAAATATGTCAAAAATGTCAAAAATGGCAAAAATGTCAAAAATGTCAAAAATGACAAAAATGTCAAAAATGTCAAAAATGTCAAATATGTCAAAAATGTCAAAAATGTCAAAAATGTCAAAAATGTCAAAAATTTCAAAAATTTCAAAAATGTCAAAAATGTCAAAAATGTCAAAAATGTCAAAAATGTCAAAAATGTCAAAAATGACAAAAATGTCAAAAATGTCAAAAATGTCAAAAATGTCAAAAATGTCAAAAATGTCAAAAATGTCAAAAATTTCAAAAATTTCAAAAATGTCAAAAATGTCAAAAATGTCAAAAATGTCAAAAATGTCAAAAATGTCAAAAATGTCAAAAATGTCAAAAATGTCAAAAATGTCAAAAATGTCAAAAATGTCAAAAATGTCAAAAGTGTCAAAAATGTCAAAAATGTCAAATATGTCAAAAATGTCAAAAATGGCAAAAATGTCAAAAATGTCAAAAATGACAAAAATGTCAAAAATGTCAAAAATGTCAAATATGTCAAAAATGTCAAAAATGTCAAAAATGTCAAAAATGTCAAAAATGTCAAAAATTTCAAAAATTTCAAAAATGTCAAAAATGTCAAAAATGTCAAAAATGTCAAAAATGTCAAAAATGTCAAAAATGTCAAAAATGTCAAAAATGTCAAAAATGTCAAAAATGTCAAAAATGTCAAAAATGTCAAAAATGTAAAAAATGTCAAAAATGTCAAAAATGTCAAAAATGTCAAAAATGTCAAAAATTTCAAAAATGTCAAAAATGTCAAAAATGTCAAAAATGTCAAAAATGTCAAAAATGTCAAAAATGTCAAAAATGTCAAAAATGTCAAAAATGTCAAAAATGTCAAAAATGTCAAAAATGTCAAAAATGTCAAAAATGTCAAAAATTTCAAAAATTTCAAAAATTTCAAAAATTTCAAAAACTTCAAAAATTTTAAAAATTTCAAAAATTTCAAAAGTTTCAAAAATTTCAAAAATATCATAAATATCAAAAATGTCAAGAATGTAAAAAAATGACAATAATGTCAAAAATGTCAGAAATCTCAAAAATATTAAAAAATGACAAAAAAGACAAAAATGACAAAATTGACAAAATTGACAAAATTGACAAAATTGACAAAATTGTCAAAATTGACAAAATTGACAAAATTGACAAAATTGACAAAATTGACAAAATTGACAAAATTGACAAAATTGAAAAAATTGACAAAATTGACAAACTTGACAAAATTGACAAAATTGACAAAATTGACAAAATTGACAAAATTGACAAAATTGACAAAATTGACAAAATTGACAAAATTGACAAAATTGACAAAATTGACAAAATTGACAAAATTGACAAAATTGACAAAATTGACAAAGTTGACAAAGTTGACAAAATTGACAAAATTGACAAAATTGACAAAATTGACAAAATTTACAAAATTGACAAAATTGACCAATTGACAAAATTGACCCAAATGACAAAATTGACAAAAACGACAGAATTGACCAAATTGACCAAATTGACCAAATTGACAAAATGACCTAAATGACCTGAATGACCTAAATGACCTGAATGACCTAAATGAACTAAATGACCTAAATATGAATGGAAAAAATAATTTTAAAATGACAAAAAAAAAAATCGAAATGACAGTAGAATAAGTGAATTTGTTCAGTCCAGACCTTTCGTCCCCGACTGTAACCGCCTTCCAGTCGCCCCTACAAGGCCTGGACAAACTTCGTGCGCCAGCAACTCTCTCGCAGTTGCAGTTGCAACGGGGACACCACATAAAAAAACCCGAGCCCCACCACAAGGTATATTGCTGGCCATAAAGCAGAGGCAGATTGTCCTCGTCGTGGTGGCGATACCTGAGACACCACAAGAGAGCCGGTTGAACACGAAGGAATGTGTCAATCGATATAGAGAGGGGCTTTTTTGCTTCCCTTCGACGTCGACGACTTGTAGAGCGGTTTGCGCAAATGCCAAACGCCAAGTTCTGTTCTCGATGCGCGCCTTTTTTTTCTCTCTCGCTCAGCGACGATAAGACGTGAACTTTGGACATGGGAATCGAGGCAGTGTGGGAAAGTTGATGAGTCGGAGCTGATCTCAGGCTGTGAGTTAGATAAGGACAATTTCATAAAAAGTAGTAATATGTTTCAAATGGAACAGTCTTTCAGAAAAGTGCGTCCCACTTTGGTCCAAAACTAATTTGAAAAGGCTTCCGAGGAATAGAGGGAGCCCCCATTCACCGGGAGATCCCGGCCAAACAAACTATCAAGATGAGAGGAAACTCAAAAAAGCCTTCACCGCTGCTGGGGCTCAAATATTTACCTAGAGATAGCACAGAACTACTGAAAAGGGGCAATGTTTGCCCACATTTTCCCTTCAAAAGTCCGCCAGTAATCGCCCGGCTCGGAGGGGAATAAAAATCCCAGTGAAAAGAACACAGAACAAACACCGGAATTAGATGCGTCCAAGTTACGTAAAAGTGGTCAGCCCGGTGGTGGTCTCCCAAAGTCTGCGGGATGATTTCTGTGAAGGCTATTAGATAAAAGTTCAAATATTAGTCCAAAACGTGCACAAAGACGATGCGGCGTGGGAGTGTGCCCCGAAATCCCTCACATGTGTGTGTGAAAGAGGGAGCTTCTTTGAGTTTATGCCGACCGGATCGTGTTTCCCGAAAAAACAAAACTAAAAAGGACACAGAAGCAAGCCCACAGGAAAAACAACAAAACTACAAAGTACCACTTGGTCTTGGACTGGAAGTGCGAAGAAGATGGTTTCGAAAATCAAAACAAGCGAAGCTGCGCGCCGCCTGGGTGGGCTGACCCCTTAAGGGACTCGAGAAGGTCCGTGTGGAGGGCAATTTTGGGTTCGACCGATCATTAACAGGCCGTAAAGGTGCCTTTTAAGGGGGCTTTTTCTGAAGTAGGGAAGAAACGGGTTTGTTGATGTTGGCACGTTGCGCTGATTTCATTACGGTTTGGATGGTTGAAAAGTCGACTTTAATTGATTTGATACTGTCATTATTGTCATTTTTTTGATTTTATTAATTTTAATCATGCCTTTATGGGTGTATCAAGTAGGCCAAAATAGGTACAAATGGTCCAAAAAAGGTACACAATACCTAAGTTACATTATTAACTAACAAAAGATTACAAGATTGACAGAAGGGTACTTCCCCAAATCAGTAAACTTATCCTCGAATAAATAAAATTTTTGCATCGTCATTTATAAAATTTTGTAAATTTTCTAAATTTTGTAAATTTTGTAAATTTTGTAAATTTTGTCAAATTTGTCAATTTTATCAATTTTATCAATTTTGTCAATTTTGTCAATTTTGTCAATTTTGTCAATTTTGTCAATTTTGTCAATTTTGTCAATTTTGTCAATTTTGTCAATTTTGTCAATTTTGTCAATTTTGTCAATTTTGTCAATTTTGTCAATTTTGACAATTTTGACAATTTTGTCAATTTTGTCAATTTTGTCAATTTTGTCAATTTTGTCAATTTTGTCAATTTTGTCAATTTTGTCAATTTTGTCAATTTTGTCAATTTTGTCAATTTTGTCAATTTTGTCAATTTTGTCAATTTTGTCAATTTTGTCAATTTTGTCAATTTTGTCAATTTTGTCAATTTTGTCAATTTTGTCAATTTTGTCAATTTTGTCATTGAGATCATTTAGAACATTTAGAACATTTAGATCATTTGTGTCATTTAGGTCATTTAAGTCATTAAGATCATTTAGGTTATTTAGGTCATTTAGGTCATTTAGGTCATTCAGGTCATTTAGGTCATTTAGGTCATTTAGGTCATTAAGGTCATTAAGGTCATTTAGGTCATCTAGGTCATTTTATCATTTTAACAATTTTAACAATTTTGTCATTTGAACAATTTTTAACAATTTTGTAATTTTTCAAATTTGTCAATTATGTCAACTTTGTACATTTTTGTTGATTTTGTTGATTGTGAAGGTGTTGGTTAAGTGGTAGCAGATTTTTAAGATGAAATTGGTAAGTTTTAAGTCAATCTGTCAACTAGTATATAAAATGATGATTTTAAAATAGTTATCCTTTGTTAATCAAGCGAAGAACTGGCATTGATGTACATACCTGTAAAAAGAAAAAAAAAATCTAAATTAGTATTTTACTCTTCACATAATTAACATGAAGACTTCCCGAAACAACTCCCAACAACGATTCGCAGTCAATTCCAACTAATTGTAATGACATTTCCCTCCGAAAACGACTTCCCGCAACCAATTGTCTGCTCGTACTTCACAAACAAATTAAAACCCCGCGCGTACCATCATTTGCATATCATTACGTCTTTCGCATTAAAAGCGCCGCCGAAAATCCGACGGCGTCGCGAAAATCCGACGACCTCCCAAAACGCAAACGCTTTCCCGACACTTTAATCTCTTTCCTCAAATGCCGCCATAATCGTTTGACGTCTTCGCCGTCTTAAGCAGCCTCTCGTCGGCCCATGTTTGTGATTTTAATTAAACCGAGCGCGGCAAGTCATTATTATAAATGTTATAAACATCACAATAAAAGCTCGCTGACGACGAAGATGACGTCGTCGAGAAGAAGAAAAAATCATAATCAAAAGCAAACACATTTCACTCACACGCTCACGCGTGATTCACGCACCCACGCACGCATATGGCACTAATGGAGGTCGCCTTAAAGCCTTCTGGTGCCCTAAATTGTGCGTGTGACTCAAAGGGAGAAGTGGGTCTCGGCTTCAAAAATTTTAATACCCCCAAAAATACGCTCACACACACGCAGATGTTTGACGACCGGCAAAACATCCCTCGAAATTTAGCTAATCGCCTTAGAACCGCACATGCGAGAGCTCACTTGTGATGCCGCACAGATATCAGATTTTGGGAAGGTACACGTGGCACAGGCTCGTACATCGCCGCAGAAGCTTCGGTTGACTGACGGCAGGCTTTTGATGTTTTGCGGGGAGATGGGTGAAAAAGGGCGGTGTTTGAAAATGTAAAGTTATTTGTGAGAAAAATCGTTGATTTTTTATAAAATTTACTCAAAAAGTGTTACAGAAATCCATACTTTTCCAATAACTTAACAATATAGTTCATTTAATCAACTTGATGTCTGTTAACGCTTCAGTTTCATAAAGGTATGATAGATTTGGGTTCCCTGAACACGCTCCAATCGACAGAAATGAATTCTGGCAGACGAACATCTAACAGTTTTGAATGGTGAAGGGTTTGTAGAATTTAGATGGATTGATTGATTTTATGGCCACACAATTGATGAATTGCCATTTTCTTTTAGAAAAACACATGCTAAATTATTCGATTTTCAATTAAATTCGTTCATTTTAATCAAAAAGTTGCTCAAATTAGCCATAACGTGAAAAATCTGGCAAAATCTGTCAATATCTGGCACAGAGAAAAATGAATCTTTATTCTAGCTGACACTTGAAAAATCTGGCATTCCCAGATTTATCTGGCAACCTGGCAACCCTGGTATCAACAATCAAATATTGTATTATAGATTTCTTTTCGGAAAAATCACAAACATTTTTGATAATTTGTTTCAAACACTAAAATAAAATATTCAATATAATAGTTAAATTATACATATTCTAACAAATTATAAAATATATGATCACAAAAAACTTTTTGAAAGTACTTAATCACTTATTTTAGCCATTTTTAAATGTAATATTAATTAGAGCAAAAATTTCGCAAATTTATTTTTTTTTACATTGAAAATCGTATTTACCATCAGTTTCCGAGAAATCGATGACAAAAACGAGGGCTAATTGAGCAACACTGAAAAAAATATCATTTAACGGTGCACATCAACCAGAGCATAGTTTCTTCAAAATGACAGGTTCTAGGTAGCATTTTTTTTTTATACGACTATTTTTTTCTATTATTGTCAACTAAATAATTTACAAAAAAAAACATATTTTTACAATCAAATTACTGCAGGATTGGGTCCGTAAGATTGACAATTTTGGAATAAGAAGACAACAATTCCTTGGTTGCTGTGCACCCTTAACCATTTTTTTAATCTTTGCATGGCCATATCTCAGCAACCTAAGGCCGTATCAATATAGTTTAAGAAAACAAAAGTTAGGGCTTTTTCTCAGCCTTTCGAAAATATTTTTTGATTAAAATATGCAAATTTGGACACTTTTTAAGAAAGAATTAAAAGCAGCGATTTTTTCAAAATAGTTGCCTCTAGTTGACTATCACTTTAAAACGGTGCACTTTATCAAAATTTCACTAAAATACGGTTTGATTGCAAATTTATTTTTTCCTAAAATATGCAGTCCAAATTTTATTTACCCATTTTTTTATAGATCGCAATTTTTCAAAAAACAAAGCTCGGCCAATGTTTTTTGCCCTTTCTGGAATTTTCCGAAAAGATGGCATTCTATGTCACCTAAAACATCATGATTATTGGGATGATTAGGACTCTTCGTAAAAAAGGTGCACGAAAACAAAAATTTACGATTTTTATATTTGATATTTTATCAAATAAACGTTAAATTCCCAAATTAAGTACCTTTAAAATTTTTTTTTCTCTCATATTTGAAATGTGGACAATAAGCCTCACAAAGAATTCGTATATATGAAAATGTTTTTTTTTTAATTGTCACTAAATTTAGCCTGTAATTTGCCACTAACGATTTGTTGGAAACAATTGGTCCGATTTTCAATGTTAGAAAATGAAAGTTTTGCGAATTTTCTGATCCTGATCTGATTCTGAAAAGAGCACTGAGAAAACATAAAAATCAATCTCACTCTAATTTTGCATGCACTTTCATGTAAAATTACATATTTGTTAGTATAATTCAAGAATAACAAAATATGGTTAAAAAAAACAAACCCCTGCCAAATTATTTCGCCCATGAGTTCAAATCCTAACTTAAAATCATTAAAAAAAACACCAATGAATCAAAACATTAATTATAACAAACAGTTTTTTACGGATTTCCCGCACTTTCATGTAAAATTACATGTTTGGTTAAAAAAAATACAGCAATAACCAATTTTTAAATATTGAAGTAATAATTTCATCTAAACTATTAGATTCCATTTCAAAAGTAAAGCTTGATTTTTTAATTTTCAGTTTTTTTTCGGGGGTGCTTTACTTTCAAGAAGTATTTTTAAAATGCAAAAAAGCGAAAGGAAATTGAAAATGTTTACTTAAAAGTAGTTGTAATATAAAAACGATACATTTTATTAAAAAAAAACCTTACTAAATCCACCATTTGGGGTTGACCTTCCTCTCATTTGCATTGTAATTTGGTATGAAGTAAAAAAAATGCAAGATTTAAAATAAAAAAAAATCAGACTTTATGTAAAGAAATGCTTTGCAGAAAATTGCACGACTCTTTCGTGGCGATCAGGACCCTTTTTTGAAGTCGTCTAAATTGAGATTTTGTAATAACTTTTTATCATAGTAAATACTAAGCTGTGGGAACCGAAGCTGGAACGAGTAGACCATATCCGGATAAAGATCGTTTAGCAAAAAAAAAAAACGAGAAAGTCTAGTTTTTTCCCCTGAATTCAAGATTTTTAAACCAGATTTCCTAAGAGAGCGTTCTTTTATTGCGTAACGCAAAAAATTATACTTTTGGGCCCCCTCCCCCCCTCGTTACTAAATTTCCATACAAATTTTAAAAACTTTGTATGGAGCGTAAGACGACCCCCATCCTTTTTTTTATTTGCTCCTTCAATGTGTTTCAACTGCGTTACGTAATAAAAGAACGCTCCCTAAACCAGGCTCAGAAGATGTATTTTTTAGCTCTTTAAAAGTTCGAAAAAAAATTGAAAAGTCAAAAATACGTATTTGGGGATTTTAACTATTAGTGTTTAAATGTTCATCAAAAATTCGATTTTTCTCTGTGTACCTATTTTTCCGAAAAGTCCTAATCATAACCTACAATTTTGCCGAAGACACCTGATCGATTAGAAAATCGCTCCTCAAGGTAGAGCATTGTATGTAGACTTGTAGGGAAAAACTAAAGGAGCTATTAGACTATGGCAAACAAACAAACTAACTTTTTGACAGTTACATGTTTGTTTGCCATAGTCTAATAGCTCCTTAATGATGTAAAATGACTTTTTTTGACATAGGAAATGCATTTAAATTCGAAAAAAGAAATAAAAAAGAAATATCAGCTAATTTTTCGAGATCAAATTAATTGTTTTTTTTTTCCCAAAACACTCCTATTTCGCTACACCGTCCTATCTCGCCACCGCCATCGCCTCTTTTATTGCCCTGGCGCAGTTATTAATGCTATTTTGTAACATAAAGCATAAATATACATATCAGATTTGTGCCACAAACCCGCCGTCGTCGCCGTCGTCATCCTCCGACAAAGTCGGTCATCATCGCAAAAGTCAACACGATCGTCCGTGAAGGGTCCTCGCGCCCGAATGTAGGCACAGCCTGGACACCAACCAACCAAGAGGGAGAGGGAGGGAGGGTGTTGCGCTAATTCGTATCATTGCCTGATTGAAATGGACACGAGCGTCAAATCTTTCCCATCACACGATTTTTTCGAGAGGGGGAAATCTTTTCCCTTGTATGCGTCCCACATTATTCATGTTTTATCCATTACGTCTATTTATTTGTGCTGCGTTTCGAGCGCTTCGCGCGCGACGAATCGCAACATAAATACTTGAAAAAAGGGGGGAGCGTTCGGATATTACGTAACGTGAAAAATGAATTTGATATAATTCAAGTTTGTGACGTAATTTTCGAACGACCCCAAAGTGACGAATTTCACTCGAAATCGTTGAAAAATATGGGACAACTAAGAGGGTGACGACGATTCCCGTTCCAGATGAGAGACACAAATTCACCTAATTGCCGAGGGGGTGCCGTCGATTGGCGTAAATTTGCGTGCAAGGATCAAATTTTTGGGCGAAAGTCTTTCAATTGATTTTTTCACGCCTCATGCGTCATGGTCGCCGTCGTCGTCGTCGGAGGCAATAAATTTTTGAAGCGCCGCGTGTGATGTTGATCCAAAGTGCGTGGTATCGATTACACGTGGCGGCGGCGTCGTCAGTAATGGTGAGAGATATGGATCGATTCCCGTGACGCGACGCCGCCACCCTCGAGGGAGACACGTCACTTTGGAATTGGTAATGGATTGTGACGGAGGGGGTGTGACGGCAGCTAGAGAGGAAAACAAACACTGAAATTGCGAGGAGAAGCGTAGTCCTACGTCATGGAATTTAAGAGAACATTTTTTGAAGAGGGACTCTTCAAGTACGGACTTCAAGATTGAAGTTCCAATTTGATAAAATTGGAAAAAAAATCTGACTTACGAGTTTAAAGATGTTTGCATCTCAATTACGGACTTCAGAGTCAAGGTACCTCTTCCAAAGACTACTGAAAAAGCTGAACTAAGGTAAGTACCAAATGTGTTGCTGCTAATTTAAATCGGGTAAGTACAAGTGTATTATGTTCGGTTGCAGGTTCCTGTTGAGTAAGTACAACTTGTCAAGCTGTCAATCTGTCAATACTTAGTTGTAGATTCGGCTAGGTCATCAAACCCCTCTACAATTCTGTGATTTAGGTTAAAACAATCACTTTAATTTCCACCACTCCCTGTTCGCTTTCGTTAAATCTGAAAGTCACTGCCAACTTCAGTCGCATCATCCCACGGAAGTTCTGCGTCTGAAAACCCCGCCTCACTTGCCCATTTATTGAGATTTATGGCTTTCAAGCAGAAATTAAATTATCACACATAACCGACCGTGTCGGCCCAGAACTTCTAAATTGATCCAGATCACACAGAGCCTGCGCTGCAGAAAAAGGTCGTTAAATTCCAATGATACAATTTGTTCTGTGTGTACATACACAGTTCAGCTTCGAGATCAAAGTTGCTTTTCTGTGGAAGAATGTTGCCGCCGCCAACTTTCACTGCAAGTGACGTCCTTCAAGCTTCTTGTTCTTCTTCTTCATTAATTGATGATAATCCTTGCTCATACACGTGGGTTGAGAGACCTTCAAAAGGCAGTCAATTCCAGGAAAAGCACACTCATCAGAGCTCTTGTTTACCCTTGGAAGACACGCACGCACCAATTCCGGAACGCCTAAAGCTCTCTGGATGCTGTGTCTCCTAAGAGAGAGTATCCGATATCGATCAATCATGCTCATCGGATAATGTCGGGGTTTGCTCTGGCAAAACAACTTCTGGCACTCGCACACACCAAAGTCAGTCAGCCGTGTGGTGTGTGTGCTGGAAGTGGCCGGAAAAGTGTAACAACTTGGGTAAATAATTAATATTCTGGAAATAGGAGTAACTCTCGCCTCTCTTCTGGTTCGAGAACGAACCAAGTGGCATTCCATCGGAAAGAAGATCTCGGAGGGCAGAGGTGTGAAATTTGAGCTCAAATTTATTGTTAAATCGAAATCCTAGACTTGAAATTATATTAAAAAAGTAAACCATCAAACGAAAATTATTTTATTGTAGATTTACATGCATTTACATGTAAAATTACATGTTTTTATAGACAAAAATATGGAGAGTTTTCAATTTGTTTATAGGAAAACAAATGAATGACAAAAATAAAGCATTAAAAAACTCTCGAAGAATAAAAAAACGTTTTCAAACTTTACATGCAATTCCATGTAAAATTACATTATTGTCAATTTGATCCCAAAATAACAAAAAATTAAGCAGCCCTGCCTTATCATCCCAACCATTAGTTCAAATCTCAACTTCAACCCAATAAAATCACTAATTAACCATAAAACTAAACGATACCAAACAGTATTTTTTACTATCTACAAGCACTGTCCTAAAAAATTACATGTTTGTTCAAACCAAAATTATATACGTAAACAATAACCAATTCATATGAATTACAAATTACAAATTTTTGGATGTCAAACATTGTTCATAGCAAAAAAGAGCACTGAAAAAGTTTTAAAAATAAAAATTTCACTCTAACTTTACAAGCACTATTATGCAATATTTACATGTTTGTCAATTTGATCTTGAAAATGAAGTAAAATAAAAAAAAAATGCATTTCTGTCAAATCATTTCGACCTTCACTTAAAATCTCAACTTCGAATCTTTAAAAATACAAAGTAATTAAAAAACAAAACAATAACAAACATTTATTTGTGCACTGATTTACAAGTAATTCCATACAAAATTACGTTTTTGTCAATTTGATCAAAAAAAATAATTAAAATTGAAAAAAACGCATTCCTGTCAAACATCTCCGACCATAATTTTAAATCTAAACTTCGAACCATTAAAAACTCTAAGTAACCAAAAAAAAACTTAACGATAAAAAACATTTTTTTGGTTATGGATTTACAAGCTTTTCCATGTACAATTACATGTTTTTTTAATTTCATCTAAAAATTTCGTTTAATTAAAAAAAATCGCATTCCTGCCAAATCACTTCCGACCATCATTTTAAATCTAAACTTAGAATCATTAAAAATACAAAGTAATTGAAAATTAAACAATAACAAACATTTATTTGTGCACTGAGTTACAAGAAATTTCATATAAAATAACGTTTTTGTCAATTTGACCCAAAAAAAATAATTAAAATTGAAAAAAACGCATTCCTGTCAACAAAAATTATTTGAGATTAAAAAAAACTAAGAAAGTTTAAAAAACTTGCATGATCTTGATATGAAATTCCATGTCAAATTTAATACTTACAAATTTGATCCACAAATAACTTAAACATAAAAAAGGTTGCAATCCTGACAAATCATCTCACCTGTCGGTTTAAATCTCAACTTCAAATCATTAAAACACAAATAAATTGAAAAATAAATAAAAACAATTTTTTTAAATTAATTTTTGGGCACATCCATGTAAAATTACATGTTTGTTAATAATTAAAATTGAACGAGTAAGAACAAGAACCAATTTATAAGATATTCCAACTTTTAAGATGACAGAACAAATTATGACAAAAATAAAAACGATGAGAAAGTCTCCAAATTAAGAACGAAACTTTTTTTCAAACTTTACATACACTTCCATGTAAAATTACATGTTTGCCAAATTGATCCCAAAACAACTCAACATTTCAAAGTTAAAATTTCCCATCCCTGCCAAATCATCCCAACCATCGCAACGGTGCTCGTTTGGGATAAACTGGCAGGTACGACGTGAAGACCCTGGGAGTGTCATTTGAACCCGGCTCACGGAACCATTCATTATTTGCTTACTCATTCACGCACCAGACAGCTCATCTTCCAGATCCCGCACCCCCCTCGCACCCCTGGTTGTTCTCCCCAACCAAATCTGTCCAAGTTTGTCAGCGTCATCTTCATCATCGGCGGTAAGAGGGGCACAGTGAGAAAAAATTTGGGTTGTCTTTTTTATCGTTTTGAAACGATATTTACGAATTTCAACGATTTTGTGACATTTTATCATTTTTTTTTCAGAATTTTAAAACATGGTTTCGGTTCATTTTTATCCAATTTCTCGTGCTGATCGTTTTTATCGTTTTCATCGTTTGAATTGGTTTGTATGGTTTTTTTATGGTTTTCATCAGTTAGTAGGTGTTTTTACCATTCTACATCGTTTTTATGGTTTTATTTCGTGTTTATCGTTTTATATCGTTTTTATCGTTTTTATCGTTTCGTTCTTATTTGTTGCGTTTTTGATTTCAGCAAACATTGTAAAACAAATTCATACTTTCATTTGAGTAATTTCAAACAAAACTATCTTTTTTACAGTCCAAAGCTCTAGCTCGCTCGACAGCGTCTGTAGTCTGCTGGAAAACTGCTTTCCACGCGCGCGATGACGTTGAGCCTGTCACTGCCGCTGGGTCTTCTTCCTCTGCGTGGCGTGAAGTTTTTGCGATTGGCAAGGATCCCGATCTAGGCTGAAGTAGTACGAACGCAATAGTATACGAAATATGTTTAATTTTCTCATTAAAAGTTTGCGACCCGTGCGGTGACAAGCTGAAGACGGAGTGTCATTGGTGGTTTTGAGAGGGAGGAAATGGATTGAGTTTTCCAAATGTTTGAGGGAATTGGGAAAGTTTTGTTTAATTTTGGAAAATTTCACTTTGCAAGAGAATTTTCAAGTTTCCTATCCCCTTTAGCATTCAATATGTCCAAAAAGGCCGTTTCTGACCGCAATCAAACCAACCACGAGACAAGATACGGACTTCTTATTTGATAATTACCGGGTTTCGCTTCACGCTGCGATGAATTCCACTCGGTTGACGTCCCCAAAACGATCCCCCGGGAAGTCGCCGTATGGTTTGCGCTGCCACACGCGCCAAAATAAGACCAAATTTGATCGCGATAGACAAGTCGGAGGGTGTCACATTCGAAAAGGGCTTAAAATTCACTTAATTTGGTTGAAAATATCTCATCACCCGCGAAAGCTTGAGATCTTTTGAAAACTTTGTTCAAAATACGCCATTTTCAAATGTTTCTCCCGAAACTCATCCGAAACCGTTTGTTTGCGTTCCCCAAACCTCCCTCCACCGAACATTCCTAGACAACTTGTCAGAACACAACACATATCACAACTAGAGGCCAAGAAACAAGCTGCTGTTAGACGTCGTTCGGTCCGGCACGATGACTAACAAGAAGTCGCCCCGACAAGTCACGGGGTCGTCGCTAGTTGTTGTTTTTTTCGGGGGGGTAAATATTGGCAGGCAGATTCTGGGGAATTACGACGCTGCGCTACCGCGTTGCGGTTAAGTTGATTTGAGGGGAAAAGTTTTGTAATTTGAGTGAGTTTAATAAAAAAAATAAAAAAAGTATTAGTTCGCGTTTAACCTTCGAGCTAGATGGACGATACATTGAATTCAACTTTTTAAGTTTTAAGCAATTTAAGAGACATTTAAGTAATAAAAAATCGCATTTATTAAAATATAACAAAAACATAAAAAAGTCAGTGAGTGTTGAACCTTTGACCTGAACGCACATCAAACCTCATTAAATCGAGATTTTACTAGAAAAACTTGTGCCAAACTTACAAGTGAGTAAATCAAAGACCGTTTGTAGCCCTCTGGTGATACACGCACGGTCCCGAAATGAAGTATCAACACAAGATGGCACGCCGAGGAGCGATGAAGGGTGCCTTAATTAAGCCCCCAAGATGTTGGTGCGTGTTTTCGGCCCAACTTGGGCAGCGACGTTTAGCATGATGTGGCCGGATAAACGTTGCTGAACGGTTTGGGATTAGATTTCCCCAAAATGAATTGCTAGATTTCTTGTTTCTCGGAAAAGAAAACAACCGCAAAACGAGAATCCCGTTCATCAAGTTGTTCTGCAACAGTGTGTTTGCTTTCACTTGCGCAAAATTTACTTTCCAAACAAATGACCAACTGTTTTGCTAGAACCCCTTTCCGTCGACCACGGAGCGTAATGGTTGCTTCCTTAACTTTTGTTACCGGTTGAAAAAACAACCGGACCAACCAACCAAGAGTGCCATTTAACCCTAGCGAAAGCCAGAAAGAAGAAGAAAAAAAAGGAGTTGCTGGTGGCAGCATAACTTTTGGCATTCGGAACAATACCAAACTGGTTCTTGAAACTTTTCACTTTACTCGAAAAGTTACGACGACCGGCGCCGCCACCTTCTGTCGGCTTCTCTACGCGCTTGTTCTACCGAGGGCTGTTTGGACAAAGTTGGACTTTGAGTCGGGAAAGGTTGCGCAGGAGGGCTTAAAGAAGGAGTTTCCTTTTGGGGGTGCTTCCCGATTACGGACTTCAAAGGTGAGGTACCCCTTTGAATTGTAAGAGGGAAGTTGAATCAAGGTAAGTGGTTAGTTGTTAAAGATCGTGTAAAACGTTAAAGAAGCAGTGGGGTAAGTACAAATTTGTGTCAATCTGTCAACTCTGTCAATCTGTCAAATTTGTTAAAAAATAAGCCTTGTAGTAGGGAAATCTCTAAAAAATAAAAAATAAACATTAACTTAAATCCTTCCAAGCTAGGAACTTATCTTCTGATAATTTTTTTGTAATTTTGCAAAGTTATTTTAAATTGCATTTCTATTACGGACTTCAAAATCGAGGTACCTTCTAAGAAGAGTTTCCTTAAAACTAAAACAAGGTAAGTTCTAATACGGACTTCACAATCGGAGTACCTTCTGAGAGGAGCTAGCTTAAAATTGAATCAAGATATGCTTCTCTATTACGGACTTCAAATGTGAGGTACCCCTTTAAATGGTAAGCGACGAGTTGCCTCAAGGTAAGTTGTTAAAGTTCCTGCAAAATCATCTATGAAGCAGTGGGGTGAGTACAATTTTTGATCAAACTGTCAATTCTGTCAATCTGTCAAATTTGTAAAAATTAGCCTAGTATTAGGGGAATCTGTGATTGTTTTTAGCTAGGAATATATCTTTTGAAGAAATAAGGAAATAGAATTACATCTCTATTACGGACTTCAAAATTGAGGTACCGTTTGAGTAGTGCTAGATTAAATTTAGTTATTTGTAATGCTCTTCTATTACGGACTTCAAAACTGAGGTACCGTCTGAGAAGAGTTAGATAAAGTTGAATCAAGGTAAGTGTAAAATTTTAAAAGATCCTGTAGAACGTCATCAGTTATGGATTGGGGTAAGTGCAATTAACTGTCAAACCGTTTTAACTCAGTCAATCTGTCAAACTAACATTGTTTCAAGAGGGAAATCGGTGACATTTTTTTCTTAAGTAATAAATAATTTTTCAATGCTCTCCTATTACGGACTTCAAAACCGAGGTACCTTCTGAATGGAGCTAGATAATGTTGAATCAAGGTATGTGTCTAATTTTATAAGATCCTGTAGAACGTCATTAGCTATGGATTGGGGTAAGTACAGTCAACTGTCAAACTGTTTTAAATCTGTCAAACTAACGTTGTTTTTTGAGGAAAATCTGTGACATTTTTTTCTTAGTAGCAAGTGAGCAATTCTCTACAAAACCGGCCGATTTCGACCATTTTTATTTTTTGTATTTTTTGATTTGGCTCAAACTTTGTGGGGGCCTTTCCTATGACTAAAGAAGCCATTTTGCATCATTAGTTTGTCCATATAAATTTCCATACAAATTTGGCAGCTGTTCATACAAAAATGGTACGTAAATATTCGAAAATCTGTAACTTTTGAAGGAATTTTTTGATCAATTTGGTGTCTTCGGCAAAGTTGTAGGTATTGTTAAGGACTATTTAGAAAAAAATAGGTACACGGAAAAAAAAATTCCCGATTTTTTTATTAACTTTTTTTTCACAAAAACTCAAATTCCCAAAATACGTATTTTTTTATTTTCGAGATTTTTTGATATGTTTTAGGGGACAAAAATCCGCAACTTTTGAGCTATAGAGAAACATGGTCAAAAAATCTGCCGCCGAGTTATGATTTTTTGAAAAACTGGTGATTTTTGGAAAAAATCGAAATTTCACTCATAAAATTTTTTTGACCTCATTTTTTTATGCAAAATTGAATTTGCAATCGAAAATTACTTTACAGATTTTTTGATAAAGGGCCCCGTTTTCAAGATATAGCCACCGAAAGTTTGATTTCAGCGAAATATTTGCAGTTTTTCGATTTTTAAAAATAGTGACCATGAGTGACCATTTCTAAAAATATTTTTTTTGAAAAGTTCAGAAAATTTGCTATAAAATTGTCTAAGAGACATCGAAGATTGGACCTCTGGTTGTTGAGATACAGCGGCTAAAAGAAAAAGAAACACGAAAATTGAAGTTTTCTAAGTCTCACCCAAACAGCCCACGATTTTCTAATGACGATATCTCAGCAACTAATGGTTCAATTTTCAATGTTAATACATGAAACATTCGTGAAATTTTCCGATCTTTTCGAAAAAAATATTTTGAAAAAAATTAAATCAAGACTAACATTTTAAAAGGGCCAAACATTGAATATTATGCCCATTTGAAATGTTAGTCTTGATTTAAAAATTTTCAAAATATTTTTTTCGAAGAGATCGGAAAATTTCACGAATGTTTCATGTATTAACATTGAAAATTGAACCATTAGTTGCTGAGATATCGTCATTAGAAAATCGTGGGCTGTTTGGGTGAGACTTAGAAAACTTCAATTTTCGTGTTTCTTTTTCTTTAAGCCGCTGTATCTCAGCAACCAGAGGTCCAATCTTCGATGTTTCTTAGACAATTTTATAGCAAATTTTCTGAACTTTAAAAAAAAAATATTTTTAGAAATGGTCACTCATGGTCACTATTTTTAAAAATCGAAAAACTGCAAATATTTCGCTGAAATCAAACTTTCGGTGGCTATATCTTGAAAACGGGGCCCTTTATCAAAAAATCTGTAAAGTAATTTTCGATTGCAAATTCAATTTTGCATAAAAAAATGAGGTCAAAAAAATTTTATGTATGAAATTTCGATTTTTTCCAAAAATCACCAGTTTTTCAAAAAATCATAACTCGGCGGCAGATTTTTTGACCATGTTTCTCTATAGCTCAAAAGTTGCGGATTTTTGTCCCCTAAAACATATCAAAAAATATCGAAAATCAAAAAATACGTATTTTGGGAATTTGAGTTTTTGTGAAAAAAAAGTTAATAAAAAAATCGGGAAATTTTTTTTTCCGTGTACCTATTTTTTTCTAAATAGTCCTTAACAATACCTACAACTTTGCCGAAAACACCAAATTGATCAAAAAATTCCTTCAAAAGTTACAGATTTTCGAATATTTACGTACCATATTTGTATGAACAGCTGCCAAATTTGTATGGAAATTTATATGGACAAACTAATGATGCAAAATGGCTTCTTTGGTCATAGGGAAGGCCCTCACAAAGTTTGAGCCAAATCAAAAAATACAAATAAAATCCATTTCCGGTTTTGGTAGAGAATTGCTCAAGTAATTTTTCTATGCTCTTCTATTACGGACTTCAAAATCGAGGTACCTTCTTAGAGGAGTTAGATTAAAGTTGAATCAAGGTATGCTTCTCTATTACGGACTTCATAGGTGAGATACCTCTTTGAATAGTGAGCAGTAAGTTGAGTCAAGGTAAGTGGTTAGTTGTTAATGATCCTGTAAAAAATCAATGGGGTAAGTACGAATGTTTATCTACCTGTCAATCTGTCAAATTTGGAAGAAAAATGTTTTGTATTAGGGAAATCTGTGTTTTTTTTTCAATATATACTTAAAGCCTCCCAGCTAGGAACTTATCTACTGAAGAAATTAGGTATTAGAATCGCATTACTATTACGGACTTCAAAATCGATGTACCATCTGAGTAGCGCTTAATAAAGTTCAATCAAGGTGAGTGTTAATTTTTTAAGATCCTGTAGAACATCACTAGTTATGGAGTGAGGTAAGTACAATCTACTGTCAAACTGTTTAAACTCAGTCAATCTGTCAAACTAACATTGTTTTTTGAAGGAAAATCTGTGACATTTTTTCTTAAGTAATACGTAATTTTGCAATGCTCTTCTATCACGGACTCCAAATCTGAGGTACCTTCTGGGTAGAGTTACATAAAATTGAACCTAGGTAAGTGTTATTTTGAAGTGTACTGTTATTTTAAATTAATTTCTCTTACGGACTTCAAAACCGAGGTACCTTCTGAGTAGAGCTAGATAATGTTGGATCAAGGTTAGTGTCAAATTTTATAAGATCCTGTTGAACGTTATCATCGGTTATGGAGTGAGGTAAGTACAATTGACTGTCAAACTGTTTTAACTCTGTCAATCTGTCAAACGAACATCGTTTTTGGTTGGAAAATCTGTGACAGTTTTTTTTTTCAGATATTCGAGCTAAAATCTTTTTAAGTAATAAGGAAGTTTTCAATGCATTTCTATTACGGACTTCAAATGTGAGGTACCTTTCAAGCAAGTTGGATGAAACAAATATTTAAGTTCCTGTAACAAATCATTGTTTAGGCAGTGAGGTAAGTACAAACATCTGTCAACTCGTCAATTCTGTCAAATTAGTCTTTTTTTTTCAAACAACGTTCACGTTAAGCCCACCATGCCGAAAAAACTAACTTCCCAGAAGTTGTAAGCTCTCGATGCAAGGTGGTCCGTCGACGTCATCATCATCAACTCGTTACTTGCGCAGAATTCTTTTCCCCCCAGCTCAAACTAAAGTAAGAACTGTGTCCGAACAAAAAAAAAATGACTACTCCCTTCAACGCTCTGTTTACGAGTCATTATTTTTGACTCTCTTGGTCGGCGCTCGCGCAATTATGATTATTATTTCTGATTTTCAAGCTTTTTATGGTCGAAACTCGAAAGCTTTTATTTTTTTTGGCCGTTGTTAAATGTCACGGGGGCATGAAGTTTGGGCTAAAATCGTGAGAACCGGTTGATCTCGCGCTACCGCGTGTGGTATAATCCAGTTGAGCCGCCCCGAAATAGGTCGATTCCATTATACGGCAGCTCTAGGGAGGTTTGACGGGGGAGCCCAATTGGCAGAACCCCATGTGTAACGAATCGCGAGCTAGTCAGGATTTTCGTCTCGGTCAATAAGAGCTAGGAGGGCTTGATGGAAGTAAATGTCAGGGTTGCAGGAAATTTGACGAATCTCGTCAGTTTGAGTTGATCTAAAAAAAAGTTAAAATCTGAAAATGTCATTCCTAAAACGGACTTCAAAGTACAAGTACCTTTTGCAAGAATTGCAGAAAAAGATACTATTTAAGTAAGGCCTCTATTACGGACTTCAAAGTTGAGATACCTTATTCAAAAGGGGTTGAACGATTGAAGCAGGTAAGTGTTAAGTTAAGTGATTTTGGCAAGTGGTAAGTTTAAAGAAGCTGATAAAGTTGCTGATTTTTTTCGCAATTTGGTAAGTAACATCATCTGTCACCCTGTCAATCTGTCAAATCAGGACTTCTCCAAGCTGAGAACTCTCAAGCGTGTTAATTTTTGCAAGTGTGTGTAAACTGTAGAAACAGCTCGTCACAGCTTAGCAAACACTTCCCACTTCCCGTGTGGAATGTTTCTTCTTCGTCACAGCACATTTGCAGACCGAGTGGTTTGTCATCGTCGCTACGAAAAGTACACACCCGTATTTCTCCAGCCAGGAATCGTGCTCGGACGGGGTGGGAAGCTTTCTGCAGCTCGAGCTTTTATCCTGAGCTGCTGGCCGGTGATTTGATGTGATTTTAATTTTAATTGCGAAAATATTTGTCTCGCAATTAACGTTTAATTTTGGAAGCTGCTGCCGCAGCAGCCCACATGTGCGGGCAGGATTTGGGGTTTTGCTAGAAACTAGTTGGAATTTTGCACCGAAAAAACCAAGTCCTGACCGAGAGTTAGTTTTTTTTAACGAGAGTTGAGGGGGTGGCCCTCTTGATTTGCGTCGGTGTTGTTTTAAGGAAAGTTGCACCAAAAGTGGGTGCGGTTAGCTGGTTTGGCCAACTGAAATAATTTAATCACTGTGCACTTGTTGTTTTTTTTGCAGGGGTTTGAAGGTAGAATTTACAGTGAAATGCAGGTTTAATGATGACTTTTTTAAAGACCCCTTAAATAATTGTTCAGTTGAAAGTTTTAAATTGCTTGAGAAAGCAAAAGGGACGAAAACGCATTGAATTGATAACTTTAGACGTAGAAAAGATCTAAAATTGTATCACTTCTTACATGAACAATTAAAAATATCAAGTTTATCATAATTGTATAACTGGACACTTCAAGTAGGGACTTCAACTTTGATATACCATTTTAGTTTCTCATAATTGCATACTTCAAGGCTTAAAAATAATTAAATAATTTTTGGGCACTTCAATTACGGACTGCAACTTTGATGTACCATTAATCTCATTCTAGAAAATAATAGCAGAACATCAGAAGAGGTATTACTTAAAGTACACCTTAGCTGTTGATTGAACCTCTGAGTTGGTTCAGGGCGTTTCTCTATCACAGACTTCAATGTTGAGGTATCTTTTCCAATAACAAGGGCCAGGATTGAGTCCAGGTAAGTGTTTAGTTAATTGTAGTACAAAGGAAAACAATGTTCGGGTTCTGGTAAGTACATTCAACTGTTAATCTATCCATCTGTCAACTGTCACTTTCTTGACAATTTCGTAAATGAAATCTTGCTTTAACTTTTTTTTGTTAAAAAAGTTTTGGCCAAATTTTATGTTAAAAAATCTCTTAGTTTTGGTTACTAAGATTAAAATGAATCTGGTTGCCTACTTTAAGGCTATAAGATTTACAAGTATTTTGGAAACTTCAAATACGGACTTCAACAATTGTGTACTATATTTTTTTCAGAAAATAGTAAAAGAACAACAAAAAAAGAAGGAATATTCTATCTGTTAAAAGTAGAGCTCTGAGTTATAATTCAGATTGCTTCTCAAGTACAGACGTCAAAGTCAAGGTACCTATAAGAATATCAAAAATTAGAGTTGAATCAAGGTAAGTTTTTAGTTGTGCTGATTTTACGATCTGGTAAGTACAACCATCTGTCAACTGTCAATATTCTGTCAATTTGTCAATACTTTAATTTGTCTAATCTAATCTAATCTAATCTAACACAAACGCAGCCAGTCCGATGAAAGCATGCTGGAAAGTCTTGTGATTAGATTACGCCCCAAGCACTTTTCTTGTCAACATTAATAATTGCACTACATCCGAGAACACCCGAAAATGTAATACAAAAATTAAAACGGCCAGCCCTACTGCGTTGTGTTTACCGCAGAGAGGATTCTGAGAACGGATCACATTTCACAGAATCTACAGGGGAGGAAGGATGCGTGGACATACCGTACCAAACGCTCCGGATCAGTTTTGATGTGGTGTGTTTTGTGAGTGAATTTTTTTGTAAGTGTCGTGAGTTTTTGCAATTCGATCATATATGGTATGGGGGATAATAAGATAAAGAACAAGGAATAGGGTAAGGAATTATATGGAAATTTGATCATATATGGTATGGGGGAATGGTAAGATAAACAAAAATGAATAGAATAAGGAATGATATGAAGATTAAAATAAATTATATAGTGAACAAATAAATACATATAAGCAGTAAATTTAAAGATGATTCCAGGAAGCTGTAAAATGCATAACTATTTTTAAAAGTACAATCACTCCAGATGGTTCCATTGCTGATTTTTTAAGTGTCATGGGTTTATGTAATTTTATCGTATATGATTTGGAGGAAAAGTAGGAAAAAGGAAAGGGAATAGGATAAGGAATTATATATAAATATAAATAAATTATATGGAGTATAGATAAATATAGATATAGACAAATATAAGCAGTAAGTTTAAAGATGGTTCAAGGAAGCTGTAAAATGAATAATATAATTCAAAGCACAATGCTCCAAATGGTTCCATTTGCTGATTTTTTTGAAAAATACATAAGAGCAATAAATTTAAAGATGATTCCTGGAAGCTTTAAACTAAGAAACTATAATTTGTTTTCGTTAGTTGATGCAATTTGATCGTATGGTATTGGAGGATGGTAGGATTGAAAAGAATTGTATGAAGAATAATATGAAAATATAAAATCATGAAGTGAATGAATAAATCATAAAAGCAGTTCATTTAAAATGATTCCACTGTCCATGTTCGCATAAAAGCCCATATTCAAAAAAAAGCAAGCTGAGAAAAACGCGTTTGAAGTTTGTCCCTCACATGTGTTACGTGTTAAGTTTTCGCACAAAAACTGGATTTCCTCCTGATTTATAGGAAAAAGTACTGAATGTTGTAGGTTTTTCTGAAAGGGACGCGATGTTGAACCAAACTTCATCAAAAACTCAAAAGCGATAAAAAATACACATGGGACATTTATGCGATCAGGGGTAGTCCAGGAAGTTGTAAAATAAAAAAACTTTAATTTAATAATAAATCAGTTCCATATGAAAGTTAAACAAACAAAAATAAATACAATAAAAGTGCCTCGACTTGGCTCATAATCGTAGTGGCCCCGCTTAACTTTCATATGGAACTGCTATTCAGCAGTATGGAAATTAAAATAAATTATATACTATAAATTTTACAAGGGTAGAGAGTACGGATGGACAAAGTAAATGCTGTTAGCCAAGCATTCAACCGATTGACGAAAAATTTCCTATCAAGTGGCTAGAAAAACTGCAACTCAGAAAAAGCAAAAAAAAAAAAAAACGTAGATAAATAATGTGGGATCAAGATTGCGCTGTTCCTGTATCACTGTCAGATGTGAGTGCCGTGAGTACCGTTGCGCATTATGTGAATGGTAAATTGAGTGACACACATAGAAGGGAGGAGGGAGGTCTCTTCGATCTGTCAAACTCTCGCATGTTAAACTCACAAAGCAGGGCGCCACTCTTCGGAGTTCGGAGCTGGACTCACATAAAGAGAGGCAAACACATTTCCAATCGGAAAACAGTAGGCTGTTTAGAGGGGTCACAGGCCCAAACAACCTGGAGCGAACTCACCGGAAACTTGGGCACACTAAAATACTGGCTGGTCACGTCGTCAATGATGGATGATGATGATGATGACGACGCTGCAACAGCATCTACTTGAAGAAGCCATTCACACGTCCGTCATCGTCGTACCAAAAAACCACTCACAGCACTCTTTCTCTTTAAACTTTCACTCTCGGAGAGAAGAATTCTGCCGAAAAAAAAAAACTTTCACGCAGAACCGCCAAATAAATCGCTCGAAAAACACAATAAACCAAACTATTTTACAAAAACTTCACCATCCCGAAGTAGATCTCATCACTATCTCCCAGATTAACGATATATCTGGCCTTAAAACACCGAAAAACATCACAAAATAGTCAAACTTATTTCCGACGAAGCAAAACGCGACCGATGCCAACATGGCTGCCGAACTCTCGCCCTGTCAATTTGTCAATACTTTAATTTGTAATTAAATTTAAAGGGAGGCTTTGTAAAAAAAAATCATCCCAAATCAAGTCCTAATTTGCAAATCCCTCCCCCAAAAACCCTCCCAGCGATCATCAATCACGCTCTCCGCGTAGAAATGTGGCCACTTCCGGTCTTCCCCTCGGAACCGCTGCTGCAAACGTCCCAACTTAATCTTTGTCAACTCGAGGGCCCACAAGCCGCGAGTGTCGTTAAATAATTTAAACTTCATTATCGATTTCCATCAAGAAGCCGCTGAGTTGGGTTGCGACGTCCCCGGAGGGAGTTCTACGCTGCTAGACGATGGTGCCAAATCGGACGGAATTTCAAACCGGGTGACAACGACGACGCCTTGTCGTTGATCCCAGCCTGGCAGAAGCAGCAAAAAATAAGACTCGTCAAGTTGACAGTGTGCCGAGAGGTCAAGTCTTGGTTCTCGGGGCGCGCAAGTACGGGAGAAAAATGTCACGAGACGAAGCATGGCAAATTCTTGCTCGCCTGAGGAACGTCGAAAGAGAGAGAGAGAGACGTAATGTATCGCATAGCTGTCATCGCCCGTTCGTTCGGATCTCTACACGGGTTTTGCGATGCATGTCGGGCGGGGATTGTCTGTTTGGATGTTTCTTTGAACGGGAGGAGGGCAGAGTCGGACGATGGGATTAGAAGATTTGGACAGCTTCGGAATGAATGGTTTACTTGTACTGAGCGAAAATAAGTTTGAAGAAACTTAAATCCTGCACGAACATCTCTAAAACGGACTTCACAGCCAAGTAAGCTAGAATAAAACAGCCAAATGTTGAATCAGGTAAGTGGCAAGTGTTCATTTCATACAAGTTTAAGTTTGGTTTAAATCTCTATTACGGACTTCAAAGTCGAGATACCTAAATCAAACAAGGTTAATAAGTTGAAGCAGGTAAGTGCAGAGTGATTGCAGTCAAGACCTAGAAAATTGGTAAGTACATCAAACTGTCAATTTTTCTGTCAATCTGTCAATTAGTCATTAAGTTAAAATTAGTTTTTTAGCAATTGTAATTTTAGGGTAATTTTATTGATTTTATAAATATCAGTTGATTACATCTTAAGATCATCATGAGATTAGTCAGACAAAGTTGGAACAAGCTAGGTAAAACTTAAATCTTACTCTAAGCTCTTCTAAAACGGACTTCAAAGTCGAGGTACCTAGCATAAAAATTTCAAAAAATTGAATGCAGGTAAGTTGTAAATGTTCATTGTGTGATTTAATTAAAGTTTGAGTTAGGTCTCTATTACGGACATCAAAGTCGAGTTACCTAAATCAAACAAAGTGCAAAAGTTAAAGCAGGTAAGTGCTGAGTGATCATCTTATGAGGAATTCCAATAAATGGTAAGTACATAAAACTGTCAACTTTTCTGCCAATCTGTCAATTAGTCATTTAGTTAGTTAGTTTTTAAGTCAGTTTAGGGAAATTTATCTAATTTTATAAATATTAGTCGACTACCACGAAATCAGTCATACTAAGTTAGAACAAGTTAAATTTAGCTGGAGCTTCTCTAAACGGACTTCAAAGTCATGGTACCTAGCTTGAAAATTTATAATAAGGTTGAATGCAGGTAAGTGGGAAATGTTTGTTTTATTTTTATGTTTAAAATCAGGTTAGATCTCTATTACGGACTTCAAAGTCGAGATACCTAAATCAACCAAACTATAAAAATTGAAGCAGGTAAGTGCTAGGCGATTCCTGTAAGGACCTTCGACAAGTGGTAAGTACACGAAACTGTCAACTTTTCTGTCAATCTGTCAATTATTCCTTAAGTTAGAAAAAAATAAATAGAATTAGATTTACCAATGTAATTTTACCCCCAGTCCAAGTAATCCTAGCTTAGAACAGCTCTAATTTTAGTCAAAACGCCACGTTTTTCGCAAGAATTCAGCAAATCCGAAAAGGGCGACAACAGTGAGTGAAATTTTCATTCAACACGTGAGAGACAGCGCACATTCACAGAAGAACACATTCCGCCACGGAACATGAATTGAAATTAATTTTATGGTCGCGTGATTCTCGCCAGGCAACTCGTTACCTTCAACGCCGTCGCCGGCGGAAATTCTGGGCGCAGATCACTTTCAAGCGACGACGGCAATGAGAATCTAATTTTAAACTATTAAATACCTCTTTCGTCGGGGGTTTTTTGGAGAATTGAAATTCTCATTAGACAAATTACGTTACTGAGAGTGAGGTTTTTTTTTGCGCCAACTTGTCGAGGTTCTACGGTTGAGCTGAACGCTGGATTATTTCGCCGGTTGGATGATTTAGTATGTGCATGTTTTCCGAGAATTTGTTAGTTTTGTCGAGGAGGGAACTGTAATGAGATGTTTGAATGAGTTTAAGCGTGTTGAATTAACAGTTCTGAGTGCGTTTCAGTGGAAGTTGGCGCCAGCAAGGAATTTAAGCTTTTCTCCGACTTCAAATTGAGAATTGAAATCAAGTGACTTTTTCGCTTCCCAAAACAAAGCACCATCTCCAACCTGTTACCAATTAGAACCTCCAAATATTTGCGTTCACCTCGTCGTGAACTTCTCCGCCAGCGAACGCACCCTTCATCAACGATTGTTTGTCTTGTTCTTCCCGCCCGGGAGAAACGCTTGTTGTCACATTTAATTATTACAAGCACCTCAACAACTTGCCGAGGCTTCCTTACGCCGAACATGGAAAATTCAGGTCAAATTGATGTTTCCGCGCTCGGCGAACCCGAAACTCTTCCCCTTTTCACGAGTCGCGAAAACAAACTGGAGGGAAAATTTTTATTTGCCAAACACTACCGTCACACAGAGGTCACAAACCGTCGTGCGTGCGCGAGGCTCCATTGTTTGGAGCTTTTCCGACGACGACGTCGTCCTGGTTTTAAAATTTGACTGCAGACGATGACGACTTGGTTGGAACCCGATACATGGAAAGCGGAGTGTGTTTGATGTAAATGGGACACTTTTTTTTCGCGACGTCACCTCGGGTGGAGTCACACGAAAAGGAAGCCCGAGTTGGGGGAAATTGAAAGAAATTGGTTCCGAGGAGCATCTCGATTACGGACTTCAGGGTTGAGGTACCCTCTAGGGGTAGTTTGAAGAATTCGAAGTTGCAGGTAAGTGGAAAGTTTTGCTACAGTAAAAAAAAATTTTTTTTTGAGGAGCATCTCGATTACGGACTTCAACATTGAAGTACCCTCTACGAATAGTTTGAGGGATTTGAGTTGGCAGGTAAGTGATACAAGTGGTTAGAAACAGTGGTTAGATTTCCTAGAATATTCAAAGATTTTTCTCTTGTGATGCTTTTCAATTACGGACTTCATGTTAGAGGCACCTTATAGAGATAATTTGAAAGATTCGCAATCGCAGGTAAGTGAACAGTGACTTCAACCTTGAAGTTGATGTGAAAAGGAGGATTTAAGATGGCAGATAAGTGATTAGTGTTGCTCGAGACTATTTCAGATAAGGTAAGTCCAACCAAACTGTCAATCTGTCATTAGTCAACATTGATACTCAAAAATATTTTTTAATCAAGTCGGGAAATAGCCAAAATCGGGAATTTTGGACTTTTGTGTCAAAAAGTCGGGAAAACTCGGGAATCAGAAGCATGATTGTTTTAAAATTATTTTCTTACTCTTGAATATTTTTGTCATATTTTGTACAATTTTCAAATTAAATATGCAATTATTTTCTTAAGTAACTTATTTAAAATTCAAGGTTCCTTTTACTATTTCAATTTATTTCAGAATGAAAAGGCCATCAAAGGCATTAAGAATCCCGATAAAAATAAAATGCATTTCACACCGATTTTCATAATATTTTTAATGAATCAACAGATTTTTGCTTTTTTTTTTTGATCATCAAACAAGATCTTTTTTTTTTCAAACAAACTTAACTGAAAACAACCACCAAGGTTATTTAAAACTAATAAAAAATAGAACCTAATTTAAAAAATTATGGCTAGCGTAAAAGGTATTATTTTAATATTAATTGAAGTTTTTAGAAAACTTAAATATCAAATAAAATCCAATGGTTGTTCGTTCTGAATGAAAAAATTAAAAAACTTTATTACGTTTTGTAACATAAAAAAATATTGAAAAAGCAAAAAAAAAAGAAATTTTGATTAAAATTATTGCGAATATGTATGTTTAAATAATTTTTCTTTCTGAATATTTCGCATAAAGTAAGCTGTAAAAAAATAAAAAACTGAATTTCTCATTGAAAAATTAAAACAACTTAATACTGACAGCTGGATATATCAGATCAAAATTTAAAAAAATAGAAGGGAACCTAAAAAAAATTTCAAACGAATTTCTAAACATTTTTCTCAATTTTTTGAAATTATGTTATAAGTTTTATGCGGACTATGATTTTAAATAAAATAAAATTAAAAATAAAATGTTATATTCCATTTTCTTTAACTTTTTGCCATTTCGAGTTAAAATGAAGTATCTAAAACTATACGTTTCCCAGTTTAACAAATTAGCGTTGAAATTATAAGTATTGTTAAGCTTTTAGATATTTTTAAAGACTATTATTTGTTAACGGTTCTACTTTGAATCAAAATAATGAGTGCTTCCATTTTTGAATTATTTTTTAGGAGTTTGTTGTGCAGTTTCTTTTTTACGAAAATTGTAAATGGTCTGATTTTTTTTATTTTATTTTTTTTTTTTCGATGGTTAGTATTAACTTTTTTTTTATTAAGTCTTTCCTTTTTGAATACATTATTTAGACAAGAAATGCCTATTTTTTGAGTTTATGGAAAAGTCGAAAAAAGGTCGGGTATTTTAAAATGGGATTTGAGTCGTCACCCTAATTTTATTTTGTTTTGAATTGGTCAGGTTCAGTATTGATGAAAAATGAGATTTTTTTCATTTTTGAAACGAAATATGATATCTAAAATATTAAAGCATTTATTCTTGATTACTTCTAGGATAGAAATTCAAATTTGAGACGCTCTTCATAAATGGTTAGAAACTTTTTGAAAATGTTTGCAAGAAATTTTAAAAGAAACTTGATTTTAACCAATTCAAGTCGTAATAATTTTAAGAAAAAATACACTAAATTTTTATATTAAAAAAATAGCAGCTTACCGATTCCGAACTTCAAATTTGAGAAACTATTTATGAAATAATTTCTAGATTGTGATGTATTTACAAGTTTGATTTGAGGACGGAAAGAGCTTGAGTAAGAAGAATCTGGCAATCTGTCATCTTTCAATTTTATTATCAATTTTTGGTTAGAAAAGATTGTTATTTAATGATGTATGCAAATCAAGTTTTTTTTCTTCAAAATATAAGTATAATGAGAAGCTTCTCGATTAAAGTAAATATTTTTGGAGGATAATTTAATAAGTAGACAATATCAATGTGTTTTCCAGTTTAAAATAAATTTCTAAATTACTTTAAGTAATTAACTGTAAAGCTTATTAAGAGAATTTAAACCTTGAGGCTTCTCGATAACAGATTTCAGTCCTTATTTTTAATAGATTGAAATTACAGAAATATAAAATGTGTGTCGATCTTGTCATTTTGATAATCTATTTATTCAATTTTAAATTAGTTAGTACCTCTCGAAACTGAATCTTCTGAGGATTTGAAGAATCATTATTTCAAGGAGCATTTCGAATACAGACTTCTATTCGAATACATACTTTGAATAATATAGGAGATTTTTCAATCGCTAATATAGTATTTTCTGACCAGCTTCTGATCTACTTTCTGTGAATAACACAGCTCGATATTTTTGAAGTAGTAGACAGTAAAAGCTTAGGTTTTCCCAAGGTATGATAGATTTGAGCTCCCTGAACATGTTTCAATATACTAAATTTAATTTATGTGAAATCCCTGTTTAAAATAAAAATATGAATTGTTGCTTAAAATATTTCCATAGCTTTCATAATTTAAAAAAAAGTTGAATTTTGTACGGTTGAAAACTTGAATAGTTGCAAATTACCATTTATTTTAGTAATTTTCCAAAAATAATTAGTAATTAAGTGAAATTCAATAGAAAATGATGAAAATTTCACTAGTTTTGATGTAAAACTACATTTTTTTGACGCAAAATTTGAATATAATTTAAAAATTAAGTATAATGCAATTCTGTCGATTGAAGCGTGTTCAGTAAGCCCAGATCTATCATACCTTGAAAAAACTGAAGCGTTCACTGACATCAGCTTCAAAAGTGTTTTATTTGAGTTAGTTAAAATTTGCAAGGATAAGTGAAAGTGTTGCTGCTAAAAATTAAATAAAAAAGAAGGTCGGTTGAAACTGTCAATTTATCGGTTAATTTGTCGATTTTTCAAATATTTTTTTATTCTAGAGATTAACCTAGAAATTATCTCATTTTAAATTAAACATTTTTCGTCATTTTTAAAACCTCGGGACACTCTCCACGGGGAGTGCCGTTCGAGGCTCCTCGCTCCCTCATCCGGTAGAAAGTGTGTCACATCGCGTTGACAAACTCCCGAGGAACGAGGAACCGGCTTCCTTTTCCGCAGCAGCAGCAGCACACACAACCGTATACAAACATCCAAATGACATGTTCACACCGAAACATAATGTTTTTACGGGAGCGCTGTCGCGCCGAGAAGTTCCGCGTCAAAACGGCTCGTTTTTGGTCTGGTGGTTGAGGGAAAATTGGGCTTGAGTGGATTTTGCTACTCGGCTTAATGTGACAGAAACGAAAAGCTTCCCTAACACGGACGTCAACCTTTACGGAACTGATGAAAAGTGCTTTTCTAAAACGGACTTCAAATTTGAAGAATTCAGTCACAAAATGGTGATGTTTAAGTTTGTTCAAGGTAAGTCTTCAGTGTTTTAAAATTACATCTCAATTACGGACTTCAACTTCAAGGTAGATTCGCGAGGTTGAGTGATAAATGCTTCAGCAAGGTAAGTACCAAGTGTTAGTTTTTAAGAGGATTTTCACAATTTTGGTAAGTACAATCTGTCAATTCTGTCAACTCTGTCAACTCTGTCACCCTGTCACACGAATCGAAAATATATCAATATATTTTCTATTCCAACGCAGAAGTCTACATAATTCGCTAGACTCCTACAACCAGCCAATTTTCGTCCCATGATTGGATTATCTCCAGCCCTGAAACCCAACTGTCAGTTCGGGTTGACCACTGCGCTATGCGGTTTCCCCCCTCGTACCGAGGTAGTCCCAATCCACAAATCAATTCCAAAACTCTACTCCGAAAGCACACCACTAACTTGCTGCACCAAAACCACTGCTTGACACACTGTGGGTCCGAGCCATCAGAAATCGTCGAGTTCCGAACTCCAGGGTGTGAAATTGGGAATAATATAATAATTGCTTTGGGCTTCGCGCAACCGCGCCGAGATTCGCTGACGGTGCACAATTTCCTGATCAAACGACGACGACTTCGTCGTCGTCGTCGTCCATCAGAAATTAATTTGTGAATTGGGACCGCAGGTCAACTCCTTCGCTTTGCTCTGGGTAAACTCCCCTGAAGGCAGCAACCCTTTCTGCAGAAAGAACCCCCAGATTTCCGCAGCGTCATTCCGGCCACCACGGCTTGACCTTAACCGAGCTTTGCGCCGTGAATGAAGGATGGCGGTTAATGCCCTGAAGGTGGACTCGCTTTTTCTCTTCTTTCTTTTTTTGAAATTTTCAAAAGAGCCCGGCGTGGGTGTGATATCCATTACTGGGATGGATTTTTTTTGTCAAAGCTTTTTTTTCTTCTTTGAAGAAAGCAACTCAAACAGCGGTCCACGGGGCCACGTTGTTACCGATATCGGAGGCGTTTGATGGCCTGGTGACGGTTCTCCGAACGCTGGACTCGTTTCGGGGCGGTGAAAATTGGATTATGATTGACTCGCTTTTTAGCAGATTGTTGCAAGCGTTCAGAATAACTTGATACTGTTGACATCACTTTTTATTTTGTTTTTTTTTTTAAACCGGTCGGAGCGCTTTTTCTTGGTTTGACTAATAAATTTGATTAAATCAATCTCAATTGTTATCGCAAATTTAATGAATATTGACAAATTTTAGTTACTAAAACCAAAAGAAAAAGTATCATGATGCGGTGGAACCTGACAAAATGGTTATAAAAGCTTTCAATCTGGCACAAAGAAATGAAAATTGGCACTGCTATTGCGGATGTCGCAACCTTGCGAGCTTTCAATATATTTTTGTTTTAATTTGTGTTAAAATTTGACAGGTTAAAAAAACGCTTCGAAGTTGCTATTACAATAATGGACTTCAAACTCTGAATACTAGTTATCATTTGATTTTTATTTTATTTTAAATAAAATTCGATTAGAAAATAATTTTATGGAAATCGTTTCAAACCCGAAGCTAAAAAAATCAAAACTGGTTTAGAGCGTAATTGTTTTGTTTCTGTTTTTTTATTGACAAACCTCAATTACGGTCGATTTCAATTTGGATAAATAAATTACAAATCATTTTTTTTTACTATTATGACCATTTTGTCATTTTTGTACATTTTGTCATTTTTGCCATATTGATTACGGAATTCAAAAATTATAGTTAAAGTTAAGAAATGTGGATAGCAGTAAATGTAAAAAAAGGAATCTAGTCTCAAGTTGGATTTATACCTTGAATACAAATTGTTATCCAAATTTTTTTTGGTAAAATACTATTCTAAATATTTCAAACCTGGCGTTTTCTTTAAAACAAAATAATATATATTTATTGGCGTATATGATTTTTTAAATTTATTTTAAACAAACCTTTATGAAGAACTTCGTCCCAAATACATATCATTGTAATATGATTCTGATCATCATTTTGTCTTAAAGCATTGGTTTTAATCAACATGTTGAATAATTTATTCAAAATGTTGGAAGTAACATTTTTTTCAGTAACATTTTTATTCTTAACTGAAATTTAAATTACGGACTCCAACGTAATAGTAACAAGTGTTATTTGGATTTGAATTTAGTACATTTTTTATGAAGGAAATATTTAGAAAAGGGTAAGTCAGTCCAGACAGAATTTAAGTTTGTAAAATACTCGGAAAAGCAATGTTTACGATTGGCACTTCCATTACGGACTTCTACTTTAAAGGAAAAAAATAATTTAAATTTAATTTGGATTTTTTTAAAGGTAAGATAAAAATTAGCTAATCACGAAAATTACTTCAATGCGGTGAAGACCCATTTTTTTCTATACTGACATTTCGGTTACTGACATCAATTATAAGCCCGGGCAGACGGTAATAACAAAATTCATGCCATTTCAATAACAAATATTGTTAAAATAACAAAAAATGTTATGGAATCTTCTTGAAAAATCCATTTTTGCATAAGGGTTTAATAACAGTTTATGTTATCATAACAAAATTTGTTATTGGTCTGATATTGGTTGACAGCCAAAACAACTTTGGAATAACATTTTTTGTTATGGAAGAATACCTACAACTGTTATTAGGATGATCGGATTAGTTGTTAAAATAACAAAAAATAATAACAAAGATTTGTTCGAAAAATAACTAAAAATGTTATTAATCTGTTATTACAATAACAATCTAATTACAAAAAAATCATAACGACGAATAACAAATTTTGTTATAAATAACATAAAATGTTATTGGCCTAGTATTTTCAAATATCAAAAAATGTTATTCCCACGTTATTTACGTCTGCTCGGGAGGTTTTAATTGTAATTTTGGAAATATGAAAGCAGTAAATACTAAAAATAGGAATCTAGTCCAGAAATGGATTCATATTTGAATAGAAGTAGTCATTCATAATTTGTTTCGATAAACAACGTTCTTGGAAACAAAAAAATCTTTGAGTGTGAGTGTGGTTTATTTTTATGAAATTTATTTAAAATGTTGGAAGTTCTCAGTAACATTTCGGTTACAAAAAAAATACATTTTTTACAAAAAAAAGCAATTAAAAAGAAACATAACTGGGCGGCAAAAATTTTCCCCCAATTCCCCCTAAATTGTCTGTATGGCTCAAAACTTGCAATATTGTGTCCTCTATAACATATCAAAAATTTCTAAAATTAAAAAATGCTGAAATTAATTTTTCTTCTAGTCTCCATCAACACATACAACTTTGACGAAGACACCAAATCGGTCAGAAAATTCCTTCAAAAGTAACAGATTTTTGAATATTTATGTATTGTTTGAAGACTTGTACGGGAGAACCGAAGTTTCCTAAAAAAAAATTGTGAAAGATTCTATGCAAATCTCGCATCGTTTGATACTCATTTTGCAAATATTGTAAATTTGAGTTTTTTCCAAAAAATACTACATTTTGTGTTTTTTAAAAATTTTGATAAAAGTTAAAAGACAAACCATATTTCTCATCGTTTATTACCCATATTACAATTTAGAAAATTTGAGCATTTACGAAAAAATACGTTCTTTAAAGAAAATTTTAGTGATTTATAAAAAAAAAGTTCATTCAAGTGAAAAAGCATACACAATGTTTCATCGTTGAATACCCGATTTTCAAATTATAAAAATTTGGGTTTTTTTTCGAAAAAATTAGCTATTTTGTTAAAATTCCAGTATTTAGCAATAAAAAAACACTCTTAAAAGTGAAAAAGATACAAATTATGAAAATTTTAGTATTTTCGAAAAAAAAATACGAAATTTTGTGAAAATTTTCAGATATTTAAAAAATGTCGCTTCGTTTTTGATACTTTTATTGAAAATTCAGAAAATTTGAAAATATTCGAAAAATACGGTATTTTGTGAAAAATACGGTATTTTGAGATTATTTGTTCTAATAATTATGGTTTGAAACCAACTACATTTTAAAAATAATTTTAAGTGAAAGCATTGAAAATTTAACAAGATTTTGATGGATTTAGTCAATTTAAGAAAGATAAAAAATGTAGTAGCGTCCGTTATCGACAATAAGATAATCGCCGATAAAACTATCGCGTATCGTCACCGTTATCGAACCTCGATAATTTGGTCTTTAACAACTTTGACATTTTCATTCAACTTAAAATCATCAGTCCAGACTTTAGAAAACTATTTTTAAAATGTTTTTATTTGACAGTTCAATTACTGATTCGTTTTCAATTTTGAATATTTTTTTAAAGATAAACAAAGAATTAGTCTGTCACAAATAATACTACAATGTGGAGAGGATTCAGTAACACTTTTTTTCTGAACTGACCATCCAATTACGGACAATTACAAATTTTTATTTGACTTAAAATATGATACAATATGCACAGAAAAAAGTAATGTAAATTTGGAAGCTGTAATTTTGGAAGGTTGAATATTACCTTTTTTATGATGTAATTTTACCTCAATTTAGACTGAAAAAGTGACTATACACTAGAAAAATGGTAAAATTACACATTTCCAGAGGTAAAATTACACCTTTTTTCTGACATAAAAGATGTACCCCTTCCCAGATGTAATATTACCATGATTTTTTTTTCTGTTTGTTCAAACGAAAAAAAGTGTTAATATAAGAACTAAACAGTTAAGAAATTGACTAAAATGAGGTGAGTACTCAGTAATATTTTGTTCAGAATTGGCTTTTCAATGAAGGAATTAACTTTAGTTATCAATTGTTATTGTAATGTGAATTAAATTAAGGAAAAAGTTGAGAAAGCATTATTAATTGGAATGTGGTAAGTTCTCTATTTATACCAATGTTCAGAATTGACACTTCAATTACAGACTTCAACTTTAATGACTCATCTGTCATTTGGTTTTAATTTTGATTTTAAATATAAGGAAAGACAACTTTAAAAATTAGTTGAAGTTTCTAGATGAAGTTCTTTCAATTACGGACTTCAACCTCAATATATATATTCTAGAGTTCTTTTTGAATAGGTCCTATAAACATACAAAAGACAATAGCTTAAAGACCTTTAAAAAAAAACTCTGGAATTGTTATTTAATATAAATTTGTAAAATAAATTTCTTAGTGGCAAGTCTTTTTTTTTAAATTATCAAGTATCAATTCTAGACTATTTTTCAAAAAGACCTAAAAGTTATCTTATGTTCTATAGGACATTTAAATAAACTCTAGAACTACAGACTTTGTCTTAAGCACCTTAACTGTGATTTAAATACAATTTTGATTCATTTTGTTGGGAAAGGTAAGTATTTTCATCTTCTAACTATCAACATTTTTAGTATTGACTTTTCCAGTACGGACTTCAACTTTGATATTTGAAATTTAATTTTACCTCAGTTCTAAAAGTTGTGTAGCAGGTAAGTGTATATCAGTTTTGAAATAGATCCAAAACAGGTAAGTATTTGCTGTCAATCTGTCAAACTGTCACAATTCTCTGGAACTGACCCCAAAACTACGTTTCGGGAGCACTTCGCCCCTCCCAAAACGCCGTTTCGCTCCAATTCCTTTGTCAACCTTTACGGTCACACTCCGTTACGTAACCTCACTCTTTTTCCACCTTAATCTTCCCTCTGTGGTGGTCAAGACTCGGTCCACAGCACGCTACCATTGCTACCGTACTTCCAAGCTCCGCTCGCGTGCATAATTCATGCGGCATCGAATCCCGGCCCAGCAGAAGAGAGCAAAACAACAAGACCCGCGGGAATCTCATCTTCTTCTTAATTGTTTTTTTTTGTTTCGTCTTCTTTTTCCGATTTCGCCAGCCGATGCTCTGCTTATGTTTGTTGTTACTTAAGCCTGCGAAGCGTTAAATCCAAAGACTGGACCTCCGACCAGGCAGGGGGGCATCGCAGCTTGGACATGGTCGAGTTTTTTCCTCAGTTCATTCTCTTCTGCCTTTTTCGTTTCACCTTAAGAGTTCCTTAAGAGGAGCAGCAAAGATACACAGCCCGTGAAAGAGAAAGGTCGCCCTCGTGTGTTTTTTTTGTAGCTGCTTTTCTTTATTGAATTTTAATAAACGATGGAATGCGAACGCGCACGCGGCGATCTCGTCGTCGTCGTCGTGCAGAGTTGAGTTTCTTCTTGCAAGAGAGTGACCCTTTTTCGGGGGTTCGAATCCCGTGGTCATGTGTGCGATCAAAAGGAATAGTTGGTTGAAGTTCTTATGGAGGAAAGTTGTTGGATTTTGTTGAAATTTGACCATATAAATCATCTTGGGGCTAAGAGCCTTAAAAGACCATGGTTACAGAGTTACCAAATTGCGGAAAAGTGTTTTCTAAAACGGACTTCAAAGTTACCAACTAAAGTGGCCAAGTTATCAACTGAATTGGCCAAGTTACCAATCAAAGAGGTCAAGTTACCAATCAAAGTGGTCAAGTTACCAACAGAATTGGCCAAGCTACCAATAAAATTGGCCAAGTCACCAAACAAATTTTCCAAGTTACCAACCAAATTGGCCATGTCACCAACCAAAGTGGCCAAGTTACCAACAAAAATTGCCAAGTTACCAACCGAATTGGCCAAGTTACCAACCGAATTGGCCAAGTTACCAGCCGAAATGGCCAAGTAACCAACAAAAGTGGCCAAGTTACCAACCGAATTGATCAAGTTACCGACAAAAGTGGCCAAGTTACCAACTAAAAAGGACAAGTTACCAACCGAATTGGCTAAGTTACCAACCAAATTGGCCAAGTTACCAACAAAAGTGGCCAAGTTACCAACAAAAGTGGCCAAGTTATCAACCAAATTGGTCAAGTTACCAATCGAAATGGGCAAGTAACCAACAAAAGTGGTCAAGTTACCAACCGAATTGACCAAGTTACCAACCAATGTGGCCAAGTTACCAACAAAAGTGGCCAAGTTACCAACAAATGTGGCCAAGTTACCAATAAAAGTGGCCAAGTTACCAACCAAATTGGCTGAGTTACCAACCGAATTGGCTAAGTTACCAACCAAAATGGCCAAGTTACCAACCGAATTGGCTAAGTTACCAACCGAATTGGCCAAGTTACCAACAAAAGTGGCCAAGTTACCAACAAAAGTGGCCAAGTTATCAACCGAATTGGCCAAGTTACCAATCGAAATGGGCAAGTAACCAACAAAAGTGGTCAAGTTACCAACCGAATTGACCAAGTTACCAACCAATGTGGCCAAGTTACCAACAAAAGTGGCCAAGTTACCAACAAAAGTGGCCAAGTTACCAATAAAAGTGGCCAAGTTACCAACCAAATTGGCTGAGTTACCAACCGAATTGGCAAAGTTACCAACCAAAATGGCCAAGTTACCAACCGAATTGGCTAAGTTACCAACCGAATTGGCCAAGCTACCAACCAAATTGACCAGATCACCAAACAAATTTTCCAAGTTACCAACCAAATTGGCCAAGTCACCAACCAATGTGGCCAAGTTACCAACAAAAGTGGCCAAGTTACCAACAAAAGTGGCCAAGTTACCAATAAAAGTTGCCAAGTTATCAACCGAATTGGCTAAGTCACCAACCAAAGTGGTCAAGTTACCAACCAAAGTGGTCAAGTCCAACCGAATTGACCAAGTTACCAACCGAATTGGCTAAGTCATCAACAAAAGTGGTCAAGTTACCAACAAAGGTGGCCAAGTTACCAACCAAATTGGCTGAGTTACCAACCGAATTGGCTAAGTTACCAACCAAAATGGCTGAGTTACCAACCGAATTGGCTAAGTTACCAACCGAATTGGCCAAGCTACCAACCAAATTGACCAGATCACCAAACAAATTTTCCAAGTTACCAACCAAATTGGCCAAGTCACCAACCAAAGTGGCCAAGTTACCAACCAAATTGGCCAAGTCACCAACCAAAGTTGCCAAGTTACCAACCAAATTGGCCAAGTTACCAACCAAATTGGCCAAGTTACCAACCAAATTGGCTAAGTTACCAACCAAAGTTGCCATGTTACCAACCAAATTGGCCAAGTTACCAACCAAATTGGCCAAGTTACCAACCAAAATGGCCAAGTCACCAACCAAATTGGCCAAGACATCAACCAAAGTGACCAAGTTACCAACCAAATTGGCCAAGTTACCAACCAAAGTCACCAAGTTGCTTCTCTAAACCGGACGTCAAATTTAAAGACCTCAATCCAACAGAACAAATACCATGGTAAATTTCAGGTAAGTACTCGCTGATGACTCAAGATGACTTCTCTAGTACGGACTTCAAAGTTGAATACCTTAACGGAGAAGAACGACAAACGCTTTTTTTTTTGAGGGTTAGTACCAAGTGTAAGTGTTTAAGATAATTAAGGCGATTTATTCTAAACTGGTAAGTACAAACATCTGTCAATTCTGTCAACTCTGTCTTGTCACTAGTTTCTAAGTCACAGTTTTTTTTTAAATTTATATAAGTCAGAAAGTCCCCACCCACTTCTTAGCTGAACTCCCCTCTAGTTGTTTCTCCCAGTCACTCACTTCTTTTCCTTTAAGGTTAAGAAGATTCCCTCCGCCGACGACCATCCATCGAATTTCTTGACGAACGCGAGTTGGTTGGTCAATGAACTGGGACCGAAGCGAAACGTTTGACCGTTTTTTGCGAGCGCGACACTCGGAACGGTAAATATTGACGTTTGATTAGATAGTCGTCGTCGATACACACATTGAGGCAGCGGAACCAAAGTTCTTCCTCGCAAAACCGATTTGCATACTGGGAGTGGGTTGCCCTCTGGCCAATTTGCATACTTGAGAAGTTTTTTTTTTCGTTTGAAGATGCTCGCGTTTGGATGCAATCGGGCGTTTCCACTTTGTTGCAAGTTCTGGGAAGTCTGGGAAAAGAGCAAAATTGGGTACCATTTCTTGGAAATTGTTGGACATTGAAGATTGGAAAAAATTGTTTGTTTTGATGACACCTCTGATAGCAACTGATGTTTTTTTCTTCTTCTCGAACTACAGACTGGAAACAATTCACAATACAATTGGAGCAACTAGGAAGTGAAAAAAACGACATCAAATTTCTTCTCAAGAATTTTAATAAATTTTGATCAAAGCATACTAAAATTTGTTTAGCGGATTTATTGGAAATATCGTTTATACTGAGTTGAGTTTTGAATTCCAATAGAAATTTTCTGAAATAACATGTCTAATAAAGACTTCAATAGTGATTCACTTGTTAAACAATGAATATTTCAGTCACACTTAAGCTGGCCAGAAGTCTTAGAAACTCATTTTAAAAATAATACTCCTCTATCACTGCACAGCAAAAAATCCGATGGTAAAATCGCATGCAAAAGCATGCACATCACCTTCGTCAAAATAAACACTTAATATTACACAATGCATGTACAATTTTTGCAAACACAAAAAAAAAGTTGCAACCGACGGGATTCAAACCCAGCACCAACAGTGAGGACTGGCGCCTTAGCCCACTCGGCCATCAGACCGATGAAAAGTTGGAAGGATAAACGCATATATCAGCTTGACATTTCGGTCAAGTAGGTTTCCCATACTGATGGGCTACATATTTCAGGGCGTAAAATTACATAAAATTGCATAAAATAATGCAATATTTATTTTACACCCAGCACTTTTACACGCAGCTGGATTACTACTTTTTTAGCTGTGTGTCTTCAGCAAAAAAAAAACTCTGGAATTATTCTGGAAATGATTTCAAAACTGGTAAATAATAAACACTTTAATAACGGACTTCAACTTCCATAAATCAGGTGAAAATACATTATTTTTAAACATAAAAAAGTTTTTGGGTTGGTTTGGAATGTTTCCAGAATTGATTAGTAAATCAATTCTGCAAAATTGTAATGGTTCTGGAATGATTACAAAACTACTAGGTTTTTTTATATTAAAATTTAACAACGTTGTAATTCACTTCATCTTCTATTAAATATGCAGAATTAAAAGATTCTGGCAACAAAATTAAAAGGAAGGGTATTTGTTTTTTTTTATTCTGGAATTATTTCATACTGGTAAGGACTTCAGTGTGTAAAATAAATATTGCATTATTATATGCCATTTTATGTGATTTTACACCCTGAAATATGTAGCCCATCAGTATGGGAGACCTACTTGACCGAAATGGCAAGCTCCTAAATGCGTTTATCCTTTCCAATTTGTAATCGATCTGATGGCCGAGTGGGCTAAGGCGCCAGTCCATACTGATGGTGCTGGGGTTGAATCCCGTCGGTTGCAACTTTTTTTTTGTGTTTGCAAAAATTGCACATGCAGTGTGCAATATTAGGTGTTTATTTTGGCGAAGGCATGCGATTTTACCATCGGATTTTTTTGCTGTGAAAATGTATTTTTTGACATTTCAATTACGGACTTCAATCTTCCTTTATCAAGGGAAATTTTTAATGTTTTTAAGATTAGAAAAAAAGTTTTTATGAAAAGATTTTAATTGAAAAATTGAAAAAAAAAATATTTTTTAGGAATCTCAACTACGGACTTCAACTTTAAAAAATTAGGTAGAATTTAAAGTTTCTAGAAACAAAATTAAAAGGATGGCGATCTGGTTTTTTTTTTCTTGAAATGATTTCAAACTAGTAAATTCTTCAGTTTGCAATTTTTAGGCAAAATAATATTTGTTGACATCTCAATTACGGACTTCACCCTCCATCGATTAGAAGGAAATTCATATTTCTAGCGATAATATGTAAAGAAAGTGTATTGAATTGCTCTGGACTGTCGTCAAATTCTAACATTCATCAGTTTTTTTTTTTAAATGAGCAAAAAAGTATTTTTTAAAACTTAAATAATGGACTTCAGTCTCTTTTTGCCTATCTTACTAAAGAAAGGTGTAGGTTTTACTTTATGGCTGGACGTCATTTTCATCTTCGTTAATAAGACGATACAGCATGATTATCAGGTGGAATTTATTTTTCTGCAATAATAATTTTAATATGAAAGCTCAAACTACTAAATGTTCTTGCATGATTTAGAATCTGGAGAGTACATACAGAGAGAGCACAATGTATTAATAATTTAGCAAAACAAAAAAAACAATTTTAACCTTTCAATTACGGACTTCAACCGTGATAAACCAATTGCAAAATAACGCAAGTTTCGATCAAAATGTTCTATTAAAAGGTAAGTGCTTAAGGTTAAGTGTTCAAAATCGACATTAATATATTTTCGATTTTTCGACTTTAGCAGAAAATTTCTAGAGTGTTTTTTTTAAAGGGACCTATAAGCTATTGTCTTTTATATGTTTATAGGACTTTTTTTTAAAAAAAAACTCTAGATTTGGAACTAAAAATTTAGCCAAAATTTACACAACTAACACTTCATTTACGGACTTCAGCTGTACCAAATGCAATTTGCGACAAGTTTTGAACAAACTGGTGTTTTAAGTGAAGTGTTAAGCAGGTCAGAAATAGATTCAAAATTGGGTAAGTACTTATGTCAACCAGTCAATCTGTCAATGAGCAGTTCTCTCAGATTTCGGTCATTCGATTTTTTTTTTGTATTTTTCAATCCGACTGAAGCTTTTTGGTGCCTTCGGCATGCCCTAAGAAGCCATTTTGCATCATTAGTTTGACCATATAATTTTCCATACAAATTTGGCAGCTGGCCATACAAAAATGATGCATGAAAATTCAAAAATCTGTATCTTTTGAATGCATTTTTGATCGATTTGGTGTCTTCGGAAAAGTTGTAGGTATGGATATGGACTACACTGCAAAAAAATTATACACGGCAAAAAAAATTGGTGATTTTTTATTTAACTTTTTGTCACTAAAACTTGATTTGCAAAAAAACACTTTTTTTTATTTTTTTTATTTTTTGATATGTTTTAGGGGACATCAAATGCCAACTTTTCGGAAATTTCCAGGTTGTGCAAAAAATCTTTGAGCGAGTTATGAATGTTTGAATCAATACTGATTTTTTCAAAAAATCGAAAAATTGATAGCAAAAATTTTTCAACTTCATTTTTTGATGTAAAATCAAATTTGCAATCAAAAAGTACTTCAGTGAAATTTTGATGGAGTGCACCGTTTTCAAGTTAAATTCATTTTAAGGTGACTTTTTTGAAAATAGTCGAAGTTTTTCATGTTTTTAAATTAGTGCACATGTTTGCCTCCTTTTGAAAAGAATATTTTTGAAAAGCTGAGAAAATTCTCTATATTTTGCACTTTTGAACTTTCTTGATACGACCCTTAGTTGCGGAGATATTGCCATGCTAAGGTTGAAAATCAGGAAAATTGATGTTTTCTAAGTCCCACCCAAACAACCCACCATTTTCTAACGTCGATATCTCAGCAACTAATGGTCCAATTTTCAATGTTAAAATATGAAACATTTCAAACAATTTTCCGATCTTTTCGAAAACAATATTTTCATAATTTTTAAACCAAGACTAACATTTCAAATGGGCCAAACATTCAATACTACGTCCTTTTAAAATGTTAGCCATGGTTTAAAAATTTTGAAACAATTTTTTTCGAAAAGATTGGAAAATTTTACGAATGTTTCATATTTTAACATTGAAAATCGAATTATCAGTTGCTGAGATATCGACATTAGAAAATTGTGTGTTGTTTGGGTGGGACTAAAATTTAACCAAAATCAACGGTCTGAGAATATTTTCTAGGTCATTAGAGGTTATTCGGTAATTTCAGCTACGGATTTCAACCGTGAAGTACCAAATGCAATTTGATACAAGCTAGGATAATTTTGTTGAAGGTAAGTGTAAAGCAGTTAATGTATTTGTTTTGAACCTGGTAAGCATTTCTGTCGAACAGCATTGTTGTCAATGTCCTAAAATGGGTCCTTTTTAGGTCATTCGAAGATTTTTGGTAATTTGGTGTTATATTGAATACAGATGTTCATAATTTTTGAGTAAAAATTGTTTTAAAAGGTAAGTAATTTTGGAATTAAATTTGGTTAATAAATCTGTCCAACTGTAAAGGTCCTTAACTTTGAATCAAATCAACAATTTGCTTCTTTTTCTTAGGTCGAGGTTGTTTGATCACTTCCCTTACAACCTCATTAATCCCTCCGGCCAATTACCGCTCCAACCACCCTCTTATAAATAATTCATCCCGAACAAACACTTGTCAACACCTCGTTCAACCAGGCTCAACCAAAAAGTCACCTCATCACCATAAATCAACGCCAATCGGCCCCATAATTACTGTACTTTTCGATCCAAAACCAATAACCGTTGTTTCCCTCCTTCCAGAACTTCACGAAAAAAAAAAACAAAAAAGCTTTCCACTTTTTTCCCTTTCATCCTTTCGCCACTCCCTCATCCATATTTAATCGCGAGCTTCGAGGCAACAACAGAACAGAAATCCTGAGCCGAGCTTTCATCACCCCCGCGAGTGCACGTAACTTGGATTGTTTTTTCGTCGTCGCCCGCCCCCCTCCAAATTGGATTAATAATTGATGTGACATTCTACCTTCACGAAAACGAGAAAAAAATGCACGACCTACCTTTTAACAAGCGGCAAATCCATTCTTCAGGAAATTCCAATGATTTAGTGGGGTGAAGAGACTCCGGTTTTGGCTGCGATACTCCCGGTTTTCTCAAAACAGGATGCTTCCGGTTACGATCTTCCTTGGATTTTGCTCACTCCTCTTTTCTTTTTTAGAAATTTCACAAATCACTCACTACACTGATTCGCTTCGATTTCTGCAATCACTCACACCTCCCCTTAATGATTTCTTCTCAAACACCGTGGTTTCTTCTGCTTCGCTGCTTCTGCTCGCGACAATCACTGCTGAAACTGCTCACTTCTCCTTTCGCGAACTCTTCCTTGAACTTTTTTTTTCTCAAACGTGATAAAGATCAAACGATTCTTGTCATGGTGAAACACACACAACGAGAGAGGGAAGAAAGAAAATCAATAGCTTGCTTCCTTTTTGTGAGCAACGACGCGACGTTTCGCGTCGTCGTCACCGGTGATGATTCTTCTTCAGCTTCTGTTGTTGTCGTTGTCGACGCTGCGTCTTCTGGTTCCGACAGTTGCACTTGACTGCTTCTCCTTCTCACACTTTATGTCGCACGTCCCGCTCTGTTATGAAACTCTATTTGCATATTTTACGGTCATGTTTAAATATCATTGTTTTATTAATGTCGACCCTGTTTTTCCGTTTGCCTTTGCGGTTTAACGAGGTGCTTTCGTGCCCTTTATTATTGTTATTTTGCTCTGCGTTACTGATTAAAAGCCGACTTCTTCGGCTCTTCCTTCGTTTCTCTCTCACTGGAATCGATTCAATTTATGTGCATAAATAAGTGCATCCAAGTTTTTCTAGTCGCGCGTTCTATCACTCTTCACCCTCTTCACCGGATCAGGTTGCACGACTCGCCGGAATTTCCACAAAACAAAACATTTACCCAAACTTTGTGTAGTTTTAATTTGTTTCCCCTTGCCTTCTCAGCGCTGAGCATTCTTGTAAACAATTTTGTTAATTGCAATTATTTACAACCGCAACCACTTGCTGACCTCTCTCTCTCTTCTGTCACTTCTTCCTCACGCACTCACTCACAAACTGATTTAATCAGTGGTGCCAATTAACTCCACAAAAATATTCTTGCTCTTTCCCCCACTTAGCTGTCAAACTTCACTCTACCATCATCCTCCGAAAGACCTCCAAAACTCGCGATTATCACTCTCGCGCGCGTTAATCGAGTTAATCCCCCGAACGCGCCTATCACTTTGACAGCTGCTTTGACACACGCGACACGAACTCGCGAACAATCGAACCAGGACCAGTCGGCTTGGCCAGCGTACCGAGACTGAGGAGGCGCTCGCGGAACTGAAGCCGCCTGCTGGGATGTCGCGACGGTTGCATCATCTGAAAGAGAGAACGGAGAGAGAAAATGAAATGAGAGAGTGAGAGGAGAGCGTAAACAAGCCGGCGTGCGGAACACGATCGGTTTGTTGTGATTTTCGGCCGACTGGATGCGTTCGGGAAGGTTCTAAGAGAGAGAGAGCAAATGAGCGGGAGAGGAAAAGGTGGAATTCTCAGAGAGGGAAGCGACATGTTGGGAGAAAATGAGAGCTAGCGAGAGGCGATTGTTATGTTGGGTGAGCGAAAGGATTCGTGTTTACAGAATGGAACAAAAAGTTTAATAGATTGGAGAGAGCGGTAGTACACTGTTAATTGGGAGTGAGAAGAATTATGGTGAGGGTTTTGTGAGGTTGGTCCATGAAATCGTAAAATTATTGTTTGGTCATGTTGAGGAATGTTGAAAAATATTAATGTATATTTAAAAGTAACTATTGAAATTTCGAGTTTTTTTGAAGGGTCAAATTACAAAAAAAAAGTTTTTTTTTGCTTTTTGAGGTTTTTTTTTAAACCGCTTTAAGTTTAGTCAGGGGTTTATTGAACCTTTTTTGTCGTGTTGCAATCTTTGGATTTTTTAAAAACATTTTTCAACGAATTTCCCGTTATAGCAAAAAATTTCAGTAAGGCCATATCAAAAATATTCTCCAGCTTTTATGTTTTTTTTTCCAAAATCAGGAGAAACAGACAAAATAAATATTTTATCGAGAAAAAAAAGCTTTTTTTGTAAGCGCCCAATCCTACACTGTATGGTGAGAATAAAATATACAATGGAAAAACAAATAAACATAATAAATGTGTTTGTCAAATTGAGGCTTGAAAGGTTTGACATTGTTTGCAACAGCATAGATGATTTTTTCCAACAAAAATTACTTGTTGAAATTTTTAAACAAAATAATTTAAAGATTCTTATAAAAAATATTTGTAACGCTGTCAACAATTGATTTATTTGACTCAATCCATTTGAAAAAAATAAATAAGAAAAACTTATTTATGGTTCTGAAAAGTTTCTAAGAAACCTTCAGAATGAAGTTATTTCATTGTTAATTTGTTTATTTAAAGTGCAAATCAGGTTAGTTTTATTTTGCAGTAAATTAAACTTTTTTTTTCGTCTTTGTTCTCAAAAAAACATTCTTAACCTTCGGGAAGTCGCGCTAGTGTACTTTGTGCACCAGATTTGGGAAACTTCGAAAAACAATAGTTTTTCATGAAACAATCAAGCCGTAGCCTTGATATATGCTCAAGTTAAACATTTTTACTGACGGAAACAAGTTTACCTAAGACATTGTTGAGTAAAAACTATTTTTAATATATTTTTTAAAATAGTGTTCTTGGGTTGGTGCACAAAGTACACCAGCGCGACTGCTCGTGTAAGTATTTTTTTGGTGGAATGAATACCGGAAGTTACACATTGTTTTTATAAGTCTCAATCAGAATCAATTGACCCCAAAACTGTTTCATTGTATTCAGGAGGGCCTCTAATTCCGACTCGATGAAAATATGGGTTCTAAGTACGGTCCGGTGGCCCTTGGACGGAGGACATTTCCGGAAATCCGGTCCACATGGCATGATGGGTGTCAAACTTCATTATTTTCAATGGCAATCCTCTATATGGACATTTTTAGTGCCATCGATGATCTGGCCACCATCCGGATTAACCCGGTGGCCCTGGGGATGTTCCGAAGAGGGGACATTTCCGAAATTCCGGTCCACAAGGCATGATGGGTGTCAAACTTCATTATTTTCAATGACAAACTTCAATAGGAACATTTTTTGTGATCTGACCCCAATACGGATTAACCCGGTGGCCCCGGGGATGTTCCGATGAGGGGACATTTCCGAAATACTGGTCCGCTAGGCATCATGGGTGTCAAACTTCATAATTTTCAAAGGCAAACCTCTATATGGACATTTCAAGTATCAAACATGATCTGGCCACCATCCGGATTAACCCGGTGGCCTTGGGGATGTTCCGAAGAGGGGACATTTCCGAAATTCTGGTCCGCTAGGCATGATGGGTGTCAAACTTCACAATATTCAACGGCAACCCTCAATATGAACATTTTTAGTGCTATAGGTGATCTGGCCACAATACGGACTAACCCGGTGGCCCCGGGAATGTTCCGAAGGGGGGACATTTCCGGAAATCCGGTCCACAAGGCATGATAGGTGTCAAACTTCATTATTTTCAATGGCAAACCTCAATAGGAACATTTTTAGTGATCTGACCACAATACGGATTAACCCGGTGGCTCCGGGGATGTTCCGATGAGGGGACATTTTCGAAATTCCGGTCCGCAAGGCATGATGGGTGTCAAACTTCATAATTTTCAACGGCAAACCTCAATATGAACATGTTTAGTGCCATAGGTGATCTGGCCACAATACGGATTGACCTGGTGGCTCCGGAGATTTTCCGAAGATTGGACATTTCCGGAAATTCGGTCCACATGGCATGATGGGACTCAAAATTCATAATTTTCAAAGGCAATCCATCATATGGACATTTTTAGTGCCATAGGTGATCTGGCCAGAATACGGACTCCCCCGTGGCCCCAGGGATGTTCCGAAGAGTAGACATTGTCGAAATTCCGGTCCGCAAGGCATGATGGATGTCAAACATAATTTTCAACGGCTAACCTCAATATGTACATTTAAAGTGTCAGAGATGATCTTGCCACCATCCGGATTAACCCGGTGACCCTGGTTATGTTCCGAAGTGGGTACATTTCCGGAAATTCGGTCCAATATTCATAATTTTTAAAGCCTACCATCTTTATGGCCCTTTTTAGTGCTATAGATGATCTGGCCATAATACGGACTGCCCCGGAGATGTTCCGACTCATACGGCCTTTCGTCCCATCAAAACGCGTGTAATGATAGGCCGTAAGTTCAATGTCGTACCGCCCTTTCAAATGTTGATCCAGAAATGAAATATAAAGTGCAATCATCAAAAAACAAGTAATCATACATTTTCTTGAATTGTTTATTTATTTAGAGTATTTTTTGCTCCCCTTTTCCAATAGATACAGGTTTAATGAATGAAACACCAAAAATACATAATTACAGTATTTTTGTAAAATTCCCAAACATTGAAATCTAGTTTTGACCAAGTGAACATCGTGATCAGTATGCAGCAAAAAAAAAGTTGAATTTTGGAAACATGAAAATTTGGTTGGTTGAATATAAAAAGTGTGTAAAAATGTGAACCTGATGAAAATTCATCAGAAACTGATGAAAATTCATCAATTCCTTATGTAATATTACAATTTTTTTGACACAAAATCTATCACCATTTTCTGATGAATATTACCATCGTTTTTTTTCTGTGTTCGTTTTTTATATTTTTTATCAGACCCTCGGTTTCAACCTAGGATCAGAACCTAAGCGGACTTTATAAATTGTGTAATAATCGAAGTTGACTTTACAGCTGCCGGCCACTATTGCTAGTATCAATCACAAGTACCTTTCTTTTAATTACAAAGACTTCGACGCCCAAGCCCTAGGCCCAAGGCACCTATATTAAAACGTAGAATTTACGACCTTTGGATTATGAGCCCAGTGAGCGGTCCGATTAATTTACACGGACGGGACAAAAAAAAATAAAAGACTAAAAACTACACCCAAAGGAAAAATATATCTCAAAATCTGCAACAGTGGATTTGCTGCAGAAAATGTCACATTTTATAACATTTTTTGCAGCAAGCCCGTAGATCATTTTTGCCCCCGTGTAAAAATTTCAGCGATCTGCAGTTCTCACCTACACATATAATACGGGGATGGCGTCGCTATGTTTAGACCACGGAATACCCGAAAAAATCCAGAGAAATTGGATATTTTTGGAACTCTTTATTCCCGGGAAATTTGGTCGAAAGTCCCGGGAATTATGATACTTATAAATTTTGAAGCATAATAATATAAAGCCAATCAGAAACACTAGATGACTTATATTGTATACAGATTATTCTTGTTGTTAATTCATTTATTTCTGACTGATTCAACCTTCTTGGCATTTCGCTGCCCTATTCTATAAAGAGGAAAATATTTAGCCATATTGATGTTCGAAAAAAAAGTTCGAGAAAAAATAAAATGAAACTTGTTGAAAATGCCTATTACTCTTAATGACGACATGACTACTATGTTGGGGGGTTTTAAAAATCTAAAGTAGATAACGTATGTAAGTAAGGCCATAAATCATTTTATGCTTTCCATTGGCACCCAAATTAATTACGATTAAAAAATATATATGCATTCTGCGTTAAGATTATTGGTGTATATTTAATTCTCGATTAAATTTTCAAAAGGCCCTATCTGCATAGGAAACCCATGACTGATAGGTTGTTTTGAAAATTTAATCTAGAATTATCCGTATGTACTGTAAATATTTAATCACTGAAAATTTAAAGTAGTCCTAGCAAAGAAAAAAAAATAGTTAAACTGTTGCTTTGAGTCATTATTCATCATCTTAGAAAAACATATTGTATTTTTTATACATTCGGATTCAAATCTTATAACAAGTTTTTTGATTACTACGAGTAAGCAGGACATAAATAGATTTTTAAACATAGGAAAAATCATTCACCATGAAGAATACTTAAAAAAATACAGTACAGTTCGGAGTCTCAAAGCTCTAGAAATGATCTTGTTATTGCAGATTTGGGATTTTGGGGCCACCGGGCTAGTCCGTATTGTGGCCAGATCACCTATTGCACTTAAAATGTTCATATTGAGGTTTGCCGTTGAAAATTATGAAGTTTGACACCCATCATGCCTTGTGGACCGGAATTCCGGAAATGTCCCCTCATCGGAACATCCCCGGAGCCACCGGGTTAATCCGTATTGTGGTCAGATCACTAAAAATGTTCTTATTGAGGTTTGCCATTGAAAATAATGAAGTTTGACACCCATCATGCCTTGTGGACCGGATTTCCGGAAATGTCCCCCCTTCGGAACATCCCCGGGGCCCCCCGGGTTATTCTGGATGGTGGTTAGATATCTGATGGCATTCTCATTGGTGGAATTAACAACTTTGTAGAACATTGTTTCTTCCTATTTGGAATTATATTCGGTTTATTTGAAAATTTCTGACAGGTGCACAAAGTACACCACGTAGAGCGTCCAATTTCCCGGGGTTACAAATTTCCCGGGAAACGGGAAATTTTCAGCCAATTTCCCGGGAAATCCCGGGAATTCCCGGGAAATTTTAAATTTATTAAAAATTGTTATGATCTTGGTTTTAATTAATATTATTCAAAAAAAATGTATAGGACATCAACATTAAGGGTTTAAATAAGTGTGAAGATCAATTAACAGCTTGACTGCATGTAAAAAATCATTCAACTACAAGAAAATGTACTTTGGTATTTTTTGATGGGAAATTTGAAACTTGCATCTGTGAGTTTATTGAACTGAGAAAAAAAAAAACATGCAGAAATTATGTTTTTCATAACAAATACTGGTTTCAGCTCTTGAACAAATGGAAAAGCTTTTTAGTGTTGGTTTTACTCCAAACAACCCAATGTTTTCAAATATTTGAAGCAAGCTTTGAATATATATTTGTAATTTTTTGAGAACATACAATAGAAAGTAATTTTTCAATGTTTTTTTTTGTATTATTATGCAACATGATTTAAATTATACGATAAAATAACATCATTCCACAAAAAGTCTTCATTTTTTTTACATTTAACCCTCTAACACCTGTAGTTGCACCAGTGCTCCATACTAAGTATTCAACCAATTGAATTAATTCTTTTTGCACAAATTCGATTTTCATCTCATTTGATCATGATAAACAAAAACGTAAAAAAATCTCAATTTTAATTTGGAGGTAAGGAGTTTACATTGTTTTGATGAAATAACATCAATCTGTTAAAAGCTTACCTAATTGTAATAATTGAATACTCATTAAGAAAGATCTATTCCCAGTTGCTTCAAAAATGAATATTATCAGAAATAATTCTGATATCATAATTTATGATAATCTGATTAATTATATATAAACCAAACAATACATTTAATTTAACAAAATCATGTTGAGTTTGTTCATTTATTATTTTTTCAGAGCATTTTCAAAAAATAGTTCCAAAAATTTAAGAAAATGTATACTTCCGCTTGAATTTCGGGAATTCCCGGGAAATTTACAAATTTCCCGGGAAACGGGAAATATTTTTTTTCGGGAAATCCCGGGAATTCCCGGGAAATTTTTTCCCGGGACGGGAAATTGGACGCTCTAACACCACGCGACTGCTCTTGTAGTTTTTTTTTGCGCGACTTCCCGAAGGTTAAGAAATAATCAAAAAAACTATTCAGAAAATATAAAAACTATTCAAAAAAAGAGGTACACTACGCAATACATTTTGCCAATTTGCTATTTATTCAAAAAATAAAGACAATGTTCTAAACCAAAGTTTGTATATTTGTTTTTTTTTTATAAATACAGTTCAAATGTTTAGCAAAACAAGTTTCGGTTTTTTATAAAGAATCAAATTTGCCAAAAAAAAAAACGGTTTTTAATATAATGCCTTTAAGTGGCCTGATTATAACTTTAAAAATTATGTTTTTTTTTCATTTTTAGTCTCTTTCTAAGATTTATTCCAAAAAGATCATAAAAATTCTTATAAATATTAAAAAACAGCTCAAAATATTAAACTTCTAGTTGGTAAGTTCAAGCTACGCACAAACAACTCTCATTTTATAATGAAAAAATAAACTTACATAAATATTGTACCAGCCTCATGAAACATTGAAAAACTTAAAAAAATATACCATGAAACATAAAAGCATAAAAACATAAAAACATAAAAACATAAAAACATAAAAACATAAAAACATAAAAACATAAAAACATAAAAACATAAAAACATAAAAACATAAAAACATAAAAACATAAAAACATAAAAACATAAAAACATAAAAAACATAAAAACATAAAAACATAAAAACATAAAAACATAAAAACATAAAAACATAAAAAACATAAAAACATAAAAACATAAAAACATAAAAACATAAAAACATAAAAACATAAAAACATAAAAACATAAAAACATAAAAACATAAAAACATAAAAACATAAAAACATAAAAACATAAAAACATAAAAACATAAAAACATAAAAACATAAAAACATAAAAACATAAAAACATAAAAACATAAAAAACATAAAAACATAAAAACATAAAAACATAAAAACATAAAAACATAAAAACATAAAAACATAAAAACATAAAAACATAAAAACATAAAAACATAAAAACATAAAAACATAAAAACATAAAAACATAAAAACATAAAAACATAAAAACATAAAAACATAAAAACATAAAAACATAAAAACATAAAAACATAAAAACATAAAAACATAAAAACATAAAAACATAAAAACATAAAAACATAAAAACATAAAAACATAAAAACATAAAAACATAAAAACATAAAAAACATAAAAACATAAAAACATAAAAACATAAAAACATAAAAACATAAAAACATAAAAACATAAAAACATAAAAACATAAAAACATAAAAACATAAAAACATAAAAACATAAAAACATAAAAACATAAAAACATAAAAACATAAAAACATAAAAACATAAAAACATAAAAACATAAAAACATAAAAACATAAAAACATAAAAACATAAAAACATAAAAACATAAAAACATAAAAACATAAAAACATAAAAACATAAAAACATAAAAAACATAAAAACATAAAAACATAAAAACATAACTTGACTTTTTTTTGATAAGGTCCTATAAACAAAAGTAAACATTGAGTGTATCCCGCTTACTCCGATGGACTTTGACATAAGGTGTGAAAGGGATACACTCAATGTTTACATTTGTTTATAGGACCTTATCAAAAAAAAGTCAAGATAAAAACATAAAAACATAAAAACATAAAAACATAAAAACATAAAAACATAAAAACATAAAAACATAAAAACATAAAAACATAAAAACATAAAAACATAAAAACATAAAAACATAAAAACATAAAAACATAAAAACATAAAAACATAAAAACATAAAAACATAAAAACATAAAAACATAAAAACAAAAAAACATAAAAACATAAAAACATAAAAACATAAAAACATAAAAACATAAAAACATAAAAACATAAAAACATAAAAACATAAAAACATAAAAACATAAAAACATAAAAACATAAAAACATAAAAACATAAAACATAAAAATAATGTAAAATCTTTTTTTTAAGGCTGTTGCAAATATTTGTCAAAGTTGTCGTCAAGCCCCCTTTAAAGTCGGTCGAACATTGAAGTGCAACAGCTTAAAAAAATGCGTTTTGAATTATTTAAAGCATGATTGAGTTAATTAAAAAATATTTCGAATTTTAGCAAAAATGTCAATATGATTTTAAAAAATTAATCTTCAATCTTTTCGAATTCCTTCGTTCAAAATTTGAAATATTTTTTGTTTAAATATCGATTCCAAAGCAAATCAAAATTCCATCGCAATCCCATCGATTCCGATTCCTTTGAACTTTTTTTTTCACACAATTTCTGTTTACAAACAAGCCCGTCACATCATTCCCTAGCAAACCAAATCAAATCCTCTGAACACACTTTCCAAGCCCGCCACTAATCCACTCGAGTGCGTCGCCGTCGTCGCGTCGATCGTTTCACAAGTGTCATCGAAAAAACACAAAAAATAAAAGAAAGAAAAAATGTTGCGACAAAAATCCTTCCACCTTGGTTTGATGCAAAATTTCAACGTAATTAGCCGGGCGGAATATGATTTTTTTTTTTGCGCAAATGAATGTAGTTTCCAATGGGGGAGAGAGAGAGGTGACCTCTTGAAATTGCAACGCGGCGTGTCAAAGGCCCCCTGCATGTATGCAACGCACCACACTCGATTCTTGCGATCCTTTTTTTACTGTAGTTTTTGTATTTTTGCGTTTAAGCCGGAAAACGCCGGAGCTCAGCGAAGCTATTTCCGCCCTTTTTAAAAGGGGTTCATGTTACCGTGTGCAGTCTGTGCGATGCACTTTGGAAGGAGCTCTCCCTAACCCCATCTCAAGTTTTGCGGTTTGGGGTTTGCTTTGAGAGCGACCCGACTCTGGGGGGTGCATTCATCAGAGTGTGACAGAATTTTGATTCGATACTTTTCGAATTGAGGATGGGAAAAACTTCAATGACTGAAAAACGAAAAAACAGACACAAAAACAGAAGAGGAGAAGGGCAGAAAAGGTGGAGCAGTAGAGCAGCAGAGCAAAATAGCAGAAGGGCAGAAGAGCAGAAGAGCAGAAGAGCAGAAGAGCAGAAGAGCAGAAGAGCAGAAGAGCAGAAGAGCAGAAAGGCAGAAGAGCAGAAAGGCAGAAGAGCAGAAGAGCAAAAGAGCAGAAGAGCAGAAGAGCAGAAGAGCAGAAAATCAGAAAGGCAGAAGAGAAGAAAGGCAGAAGAGCAGAAGGGCAGAAGAGCAGAAGGGCAGAAGAGCAGAAGGGCAGAAGAGCAGAAGGGCCGAAGAGTAGAAGTAGAAGTGTATGATTATTTCTATTATTTTTCAAAAGAAAAAAAATAAAACAATGTCACTTTTAGGGTGATCAATCAACCCCCGATGCAGATTCAGGGTGCAATTATAACTTTTTGGGTTTTCAAAATTTCCCCTGGCTGCATATTTTTTCTCTCTACCGCCACCAGGGGACCTCCACCAGTGACGTCCAGACCGCACTCTCCTGCGAAACGCACTCGAAGCCGTAATTCGAGGACATTTTGCCACTCGATACAGGTCTCCCTGCTGTTGGGCGCTTTCCTTTGAAGTTTTTTTTTTCATTTATTCGAAATTTATGAATTGTAAAATAATTTTGAAAAGGCTCGCAAAATAAATGCTCACCTTTCATGAAATTTTGTTATGTTTTTATGTTTTTATGTTTTTATGTTTTTATGTTTTTATGTTTTTATGTTTTTATGTTTTTATGTTTTTATGTTTTTATGTTTTTATGTTTTTATGTTTTTATGTTTTTATGTTTTTATGTTTTTATGTTTTTATGTTTTTATGTTTTTATGTTTTTATGTTTTTATGTTTTTATGTTTTTATGTTTTTATGTTTTTATGTTTTTATGTTTTTATGTTTTTATGTTTTTATGTTTTTATGTGTTTATGTTTTTATGTTTTTATGTTTTTATGTTTTTATGTTTTTATGTTTTTATGTTTTTATGTTTTTATGTTTTTATGTTTTTATGTTTTTATGTTTTTATGTTTTTATGTTTTTATGTTTTTATGTTTTTATGTTTTTATGTTTTTAAGTTTTTATGTTTTTATGTTTTTATGTTTTTATGTTTTTATGTTTTTAAGTTTTTATGTTTTTAAGTTTTTATGTTTTTATATTTTTGGGTAATTCTCTACCAACTCACACGAAATCGGGAAAAGTTGCCCCGACCCCTCTTCGATTTGCGTGAAACTTTGTCCTAAGGGGTAACTTTTGTCCCTGATCACGAATCCGAGGTCCGTTTTTTGATATCTCGTGACGGAGAGGCGGTACGACCCCTTCCATTTTTGAACATGCGAAAAAAGAGGTGTTTTTCAATAATTTGCAGCCTGAAACGGTGATGAGATAGAAATTTGGTGTCAAAGGGACTTTTATGTAAAATTAGACGCCCGATTTGATGGCGTACTCAGAATTCCGAAAAAACGTATTTTTCATTGAAAAAAACACTAAAAAAGTTTTAAAAATTCTCCCATTTTCCGTTACTCGACTGTAAAAATTTTTGGCACATGTCATTTTATGGGAAATTTAATGTACTTTTCGAATCTACATTGACCCAGAAGGTCATTTTTTCATTTAGAACAAAATTTTTAATTTTAAAATTTCGTGTTTTTTCTAACTTTGCAGGGTTGTTTTTTAGAGTGTGACAATGTTCTACAAAGTTGTAGAGCAGACAATTACAAAAATTTTGATATATAGACATAAGGGGTTTGCTTTTAAACATCACGAGTTATCGCGATTTTACGAAAAAAAGTTTTGAAATAGTTACTTTTTGCGTTTCTCTTTGTTTCGTCGTCCGTGTCTGTCGCGGGTGACCATGAACGGCCATGATCGATGACGACCAACTTTTTCAAAACTTTTTTTCGTAAAATCGCGATAACTCGTGATGTTTATAAGCAAACCCCTTATGTCTATATATCAAAATTTTTGTAATTGTCTGTTCTACAACTTTGTAGAACATTGTTACACTCTAAAAAATAACCCTGCAAAGTTAGAAAAAACACGAAATTTTAAAATGAAAAATTTTGTTCTAAATGAAAAAATGACCCTTCTGGGTCAATGTAGATTCGAAAAGTACATTAAATTTCCCATAAAATGACATGTGCCAAAAATTTTTACAGTCGAGTAACGGAAAATGGGAGAATTTTTAAAACTTTTTTAGTGTTTTTTTCAATGAAAAATACGTTTTTTCGGAATTCTGAGTACGCCATCAAATCGGGCGTCTAATATTACATAAAAGTCCCTTTGACACCAAATGTCTATCTCATCACCGTTTCAAGCTGCAAATTATTGAAAAACACCTCTTTTTTCGCATGTTCAAAAATGGAAGGAGTCGTACCGCCCCTCCGTCACGAGATATCAAAAAACGGACCTCGGATTCGTGATCAGGGACAAAAGTTACCCCTTAGGACAAAGTTTCACGCAAATCGAAGAGGGGTCGGGGCAACTGCTGTGTGAGTTGGCGGAGAATTACCCTTTTATGTTTTTTTTTTTATTTTTCCTACACCTCCGTGTACGCACGAGTGCAAGCAGCAGTCAAGTGCTCAGTGCTCCATTGTTTTTTCGAAATTTTTCGCCGTAATTTACCGGGATTAGCCGCGAGTTTGCTCCTGCAGCATGCCAAGGGCCGGCCGTGGCCGTGGCAGTTCGAGTGCGGCCTCGAAAAACCCGCGAAGTTCGTCTACCGGCCGTGTGCAAAAAGGTAAACAAACCAACGCCGCGTCGACCGCCATCGCGCCGGGGAGTGTGTGCGCCAAAGGATTCGACCCCAAGTTGTTACACGCTAATTACCGCGTCCAGGATCGCAGCCCTATTAGGCTCCGTTCAGCTACTTCCGGCAATCCGTCGACCGATGGCGCATCAACATCCGCCAACATTCCCACCAGTAACAAGTTCGCGAGACTGAGTGACGAGGAAAGCAACAACAACAACACCGACGGTAGCACTACCGACGACGACGACGACGATGGTCGTACACGGAAGAAAGTGATTTCGCCAAAAAAAGTAATTACTCCAAAGGAACGACAACCACCACCAATTTTCGTTTTGGACACGTTGGCGGACGATGTTGACGAGCAGCTGGAAGGCCTCGTGTACTGCCTCAAAATAGGTAAATCGTCAGTGCAAGTGTTCACATTTGACCAAAAGAACTTCGACCTGGTTGTGGAGAAATTGAAGCGTAAAAACTTCAAATTCTACACATTCGACCCCGTGCAGAAGACAGCTGTTAAGGTCGTCTTGCAGGGGTACCAAGACCGCCCGATCTCCGTCCTCAAGGAGCACCTCTCGGGTGTCGGAATAACGCCGCGAGACATAAAAGTCCTCTCGCGGAAGACAACAGTCACAGGTACACACACACTGTACCTGTTGTACTTCGACCGCGGCACCGTCAAACTTCAAGACCTGCGGCGGACTAAGGCGTTGGACGGTTTTTGGGTAAACTGGCGGTTCTACTCAAAGAACCCGTCGGACGCAGCACAATGCCACCGTTGCCAGAAATTCGGCCACGGCTCGCGGAACTGCAACCTCCCGCCCCGCTGTGTGAAGTGCGGTGAAACACACCTCTCTGAGGCGTGTGCACTGCCGTGCAAGGCGGACCTGGGGGACAAGGCAGAGCAAACCAAGGCGCGCATCAAGTGCGCGAACTGCGGCGGTAACCATACCGGTAATTACCGCGGATGCGTCGCGCGGAAGTCCTACCTCGAGGAGCAGGAAAAGAGGAAGAAGAAAGCAGCAGCGTCCCATCCTCCTCAGCGAAGTACGAGCGCAGCCGTTCCTGCAGCTGGCCAGCGTACGGTTCCAGCGGACAACCCAGCGTTCCCTCCTGGATGGGGGCGGTCGTTTGCGAGCGTGGTCGCTGCCGGTAGCGGCGATGCGACCCAGCAAGGAGTCACCGCGGAAGATCTCTTCACCCTGCCGGAGTTCTTTGCTCTCGCGGGGGAGATGATGACGCGGTTTCGGACCTGCCGTAACAAGGCGGAGCAATTTCTGGCCCTCGGGGAGCTGATGATCAAGCACATCTATAAAGGATAAAAAATTGTGATCTAGTTTTAAGCTTTCTCTATTTCTATCCCCTTTCCCTTGCAATTTTAGTAAGTTTTTTTTTCTTATCTTTTTCTTACTTTCGGTAACCCCTTAACTACAAGCAACAATTGTTCCAAAATGGATTATGATGTAACACACAGCTGAAAGGAACTCCAAAACTCTGTTATGTATTTCAAAAGAACTTATTGTATATTGATAATTCACCAATAAAACCGAATTGAATTGAATTTATTTTTCCTAACGTTTTATTTCTAAAATTATAATTAGCTTCCATATTGTATATATTAATTATTATTATTTTCTAATTAATCAAAATTGCAAAAAATGCACTTTTTACATATTCCATTATTTTTTTTTCAATAAGGCCTCGAGAGGCCTTCTCAAGGGTTGCCGTTTGGGGACTTTTGTCGCAACAATGTTGCGGAGAGCGTCATCGTCAGTGCATCGTTTTAACATCATCGTGCACTTTTTTTTATCCCTAACATGAACGAGATGCTTAAAGCAGTAACGACGACCCCTCAAAATTTAGGGAGGGCCCACGCAAGTGAAAGTAAGTGGGCTTATTTGCATATCTGGGAAGATTTTGTGAATGCATGTTTTGACGATCAGGTTTTAGTGATTTTATAATATTTTTTTGAAGTTAAAAGTTGGAAGTTCGAATTTGTAAGTTGGAATTTGGAATTTGGAAATTGGAAATTGGAAGTTGGAAGTTGGAAGCTGGAAGTTGGAATTTGAAAGTTGGAAATTGTAAGTTTGAAGTTGGAAGTTGGAATTTGGAAGTTGGAAGTTGGAAGTTGGAATTTGGAAGTTGGAAGTTGGAAGTTGGAAGTTGGAAGTTGGAAGTTGGAAGTTGGAATTTGGAAGTTGGAAGTTGGAAGTTGGAAGTTGGAAATTGTAAGTTGGAAGTTGGAAGTTGGAATTTGGAATTTGGAATTTGGAAATTGGAAATTGGAAATTGGAAGTTGGAAGTTGGAAGTAGGAAGTTGGCTGTTGGAAGTTGGAAGTTGGAAGTTGGAAGTTGGATGTTGGAAGTTGGAAGTTGGAAGTTGGAATTTGGAAGTTGGAAGTTGGAAGTTGGAAGTTGGAAGTTGGAAGATGTAAGTTGGAAGTTGGAAGTTGGAATTTGGAATTTGGAATTTGGAAATTGGAAGTTGGAAGTTGGAAGCAAGAAGTAGGAAGTAGGAAGTTAGATGTTGGAAGTTGGAAGTTGGAATTTGGAATTTGGAATTTGGAAATTGGAAGTTGGAAGCAAGAAGTAGGAAGTAGGAAGTTGGAAGTTGGAATTTGGAAGTTGGAAGTTGGAAGTTGGAATTTGGAATTTGGAATTTGGAATTTGGAAATTAGAATTTGGAAGTTGGAAGTTGGAAGTTGGAAGTTGGAAGTTGGAATTTGGAAGTTGGAAGTTGGAAGGTTGTAGATAGAAGATAGTAAACGAATAAAAAAAGTTTTTATCAATATTTTTTAATAATTTCTTTAATTTGAAATGTTTTCAAAACAGTTTTTCATGAGCAAACAATCCAATATTTCAGTTGATTTCAAATACAACAAACTAAAAAAACAGCTGATCTTCACCCCGAACCAAGTTCCACACCCCACTTAGCCGCTACGAAAAATTCGTGATTCCCCAGCAAAAGTCCCCCTCCTTAATGCGATGAACTTACTCCCCATGGTCTCGCGCGGTGGTATTGTTCCGCCGTCAGTTCCATTTAATGGACAAAACCTTCTTGAAACTCCTTCCTTCCTTTCTTCCTCCTTCCAAAAGGTACTGGAACACTTTGAACAGCAGCACTCTGCTCTGTGCAGTGTATTATCGCGCGCGATCGTATCGCGGACCTCACCTTCGTCGTCTTCGCCCCGGTTCCCGAAGTCGACGTCCAAGTCCACGTCGACCTCATCATCATTAGCATGGGAAAGTGACTTGAGTTTCCTGGGGTATCGAGAGCACGGAGTTTAAAAAAATCTTGAAATGTTTCCCAACAAAAATAAAACTCAAAAAATTAAATCTGAATTTCAAGTTAAAAATGCTACTAGAAACCAAAACATAGAAAAATTGTTTAAAATTCAAACTTCCAGTGCAAAATAGGGCCAAGAAGTCAATACTGGAATTTTCAATAACCACACTTTGAAGTTGTTTGCAAGTACCTAAAGCAAAAAAAAGTGGCTACTAAAAGAAGCGGAAAACAAACGTGAGCCGCCGCTGCAGCGCGGCTTGAAGCTGGAGCGTTAAACCGTAATGGCAGGAATGCATCGAACCCTTGAAGGAGGGTGGATAAATTTGATGTTTTGGTACCAGCTAATACTTTTCAAAGTTTTTGACTTCCTAAAAAATAGCTGACAAATTATGAGGACAATATGATTAATTTTCAAATCTTCCACTGACTTTATGGAAAATACTATTTAAACTTTCCGGCTTGAAAACAATGTTTGTTTTGTCTACGGTCTAGGGATATAAATTTGATGAATTTAATCATTTAAATGATTGAAAAAAAGGACAAAATGTTCTTAAAGGAAAAGAAATCACTTCTCTGAAATGTTAATCAATTCAAAAATATGTTCGAAGTCAAACATTTTGACAAAAAAAAAAAACTAGAAACTGCTAAAAAAATTAACAAAATGAAATTTTAGTTGTATTTTGGTATAGTAAAACATTGATTAAATATGCTAACATTAAGATTCATTTACATTACTTTTCATAGAATTAGTCATGCCCGACATTTCAAAATTTCCAAATAATATATCCCTTCCAAACGTTATATTCCAATTTAAAATTCCCTATATATTTTTTTTTTGAAAAATCATTTTTTCTCGAAAAATTACAGCTTTACCAAAGAATTTTTCCTTATCCTGGAATTTTCTAAAAAAAAAGAAGGCCCCTATGTAATGTCCCCTAAAACATATAAAAAAGAAAAAAAAGGTTTTTTTTTGAAAATCAATTCGTAGTAACTAAAAATAATTTTAAAAATCTTAAGTTTTTCTTGAATTACTATTTTTATGTAGTTTTTATCAATACCTACCAATTTAACAAACCATTTTTGTATGGAATGCTGCCAAATTTGATTGGAAAGTGATATGGACAAACTGATGATGAAAAATGGCTTCTTTGGGCATACGGAAGACATTCGCTTTTTCAGCAAGATTAAAAGATGCAAAAATATTCGATGACCAAAATCTCAGAGAATTGCTCAAAAATGAAGGTCGAAATAAACAAAAATGTTTTTTACTAATTGTAGAACTTACGAACTCAATATTGCAGCAATCTGATTGTGAACATTGTTAAACTTTGTTCACAAATTATAGTTTTTTTTTCGGAAAAAATCTAAGAAATACAAAAACTATAATTTGATTTTTTTATTTTTTTATTTAAAAAAAAATTAAAAAAAATCAAATAATCAGATTATTAAATTAGGTAATGAATCAATGATAATGATAATCAATGATAATGATAATGATGAATAATGATAAAAACTACATCAAAATAGTAATTCGAGAAAAATTTAAGATTGTTTGAGCTATTTTTAGTAACTACGAATTGATTTTCAAAAAAAACTATTTTTTCTTCTTTTTTATATGTTTTAGGGGACATAAAATGCCTTCTTTTTTAAAGAAAATCCAGGATAAGGAAAAATTCTTTGGTAAAGCTGTAATTTTTCGAGAAAAAATAATTTTTCAAAAAGAAAAAATATATATAAGGAATTTTAAATTGGAATTTAACGTTTGGAAGGGATATACTGCCCCTGATCGCATAAATGTCCCATATGCATTTTCATCGATTTCGAGTTATTGATGCAGTTTGGTTCAAAATTGTGTGCTCTTTCGAAAGAGCCTATAACATCTAGTACTTTGTTCTAGAAATCAGGAGGAAATCCAGTTTTTTCGCGAAAACTTAACACGTAGCCTTATGTATGGGACAAACTTCAAATGCGTTTTTCTCAGCTTGCTGTTTTTGCATATGGGACATTTATGCGAACATGGGCAGTATATTATTTGGAAATTTTCAAATGTCAGGCTAGATTTTCGAAATGATTTTGATTGAAAAGAGAAAAAAAAAAATCACAAATGTTTAATTTTATATACAGGGTTACCAGGTCAAAATTTGAAAAATCTGGCAAATTATCGAAGAAAACCTGGAAAATGAAAGTTTATAGAATTCAGATTATTTAACTGTTTTATGGTCTCAAAAATATTAATATAACACTTTTTTAAAGACAAACGCATTTATTTTTTTATTTTTTTTTTATTTTTTTATGAGAATGAACAAATTTATTTTTTATCAAAAAGTTTATCAAAATTAGCATCAATCAAAAATCTGAAAAAAATCTGTCTATATCTAGTACAGAGAAGGATAAATCATTATTCTGGCTGACATTTAAAAAAAATCATTTAACATTTATGTGGCAACCTGGTAATCCTGTTTAAATAGTTTAAATCGAACAATTAGTTTCCGATATATCGGTGGTCAAAAAAAAAATTGGTCAATTTTGGGCAACTCTGACAAAATCTCAAATTTACTGTTTTATTTTTTAATCTTTTCATGGCCATATCTCTGTAATCAAAGCCCAGAAAAGTAAAATGTAGGGAATTTTCTCAATTTTTCATTATTTTTTTTTGAAACACATTTTTTTTTTAAATTGAAATACTACGACGGTGCACTTCATTAAAATTTCACTAAAGGACTTTTTGATTTCAAATTTGATAGAACAATAAATTAAGTAGAAAAAATGTTTTTACTTTTTTTATATTTTATTAATAACATTTTTTCTTAAAACCCCTTATTGAAAAAATAATATTTCAAAAGGTTGAGGGGACATAAAATGCCATAATTTCTGAAAATTCTAGAAAAAAAGGAATATGGCATTTGGACAGAATTGGCCACATTCTGCTAAATATTTTGATTTTTTTTTCCTTATCTAGATTTTTATGAAAATATGGCAGCCACCTATATAGTATTCTCAACCATTTGATTTTTTTTAAATTGATAGTCATCGAAAACATATTGAAAAAAAATCAAAATTACAAAGGTGCACTTTATACAAATTTCAATCTAGTACTTTTTGATTTAGTCTTACAAAATAAATCAAGTGAAAAACATGTTTTTACATTTTTTTTATGTTATTTAAAAGTCTCATTTTTTTTAAAACCATATTTTCGTAATTTTGTTTGCCTAATATAGAATTTTCTGAAAATATATATCATGTACCCAAAAAAATTAAAAAATAAGAAAAATTGAAAATCAGTTTTTAAGTAATAAAAAGTATTCTATAAAATCAGCAAAGACAAATAATATTTAGAGAAAGTGACTAAATCTTTCAAAAAATCCTTCAAAAGAAACAGATTTTTGATTGTTTTTACATACCATTTTTGAATGAACAGCTTCCTAATTTCGGCCAAAAATGATGAAAAATTGTTTCTTTGGGCAAATGACATTCACACGAATGTTCCAGCTAAATAAAAAAATAAATACAAGATATAATATTTGAAAAAGGTGCAATTCGTATAGTTTACTTAGCTTTTTGTTAAGTTTTTATTTTTTTCTCGTTTTTAATTTTTGGCTATGACAAGTTTGATTTAATAAACCTTCCTAATTCTATTATAATTTCACGATTTTATTTAATAATCAATCGCAAAATTTGACTCACTTTATTTCAGAAATATATTTTTTTAATTTATAAATTGATTAATTTCGCTAAAAACAAATTATGCATTTCACAAAATATATCAGAGTTTAGTTAAACTAATTTTGCCAATTTTTTTTTTCTTTTCATCTGTTTAATTGAGTATTTATTACAATTTCACAATTTGATAAAAAAGAATGACAAAAAACAAATGGGATTTCAGTTAATCAAATCATCGAAAAATTTCCATTCGTTGTTTGTATTTTCTTTTTAACATTAAATTTTAATTTCGCAACCCCTTATAAGTCATATTTGAATGGTTGATTGCCTATCAAATTACCACATGCATTCGCTCAATATTTCATCAAAACCTTTTTTTTAATCTGAATTAGGTCAGAGTAGTTTAGGAATCATACTCGACTATCAACATTAGAAAAGGCAAAAAAATCTTATGATTCGATTGTCCAAAGTGAAGTCTGGACTGTATTGATTTTTTTTTTGCGATCAATAAATCTTAAAAATAAAACAAAGTTTAAATGTTAAGAAAAAAAATTGCGTTGAAATATTCGTTTATTTCAGTTGTAAAAAATTAATAAATAAACAACCTTCATTTCGCAAAGTCCTTCAAGGGTTAACCCATCTACTTCTGCCACTTCGAACCAACCAGCCACTTCCTAGCGTCAATTCTCCTTCTCCGTCTATAGCTATAGCTCGAAAAAAAAGCGAACCCGTCCCATGTTTTAGAGCCCTCCCTCCATCAGACCCAGCGGTGCATAAAATATGATCATATTCAAATAGATTATGTACACGCGGCGGCGGCATCGTCGTCATCCAAGTCATCGAAGTCGTTGCTGCAGTTTAGCCCCCACGATCCACGCCGACCAAGAAAGAAAGTTCAAACGACGATTGCCAAATACTCCTTGGTTAAGAAGGGGGAGGAGGGGGGAGTACGATAGGATGGATGCACCACGATCTGGAAATATTTTTGCTTAATTTATATTTTTCACGAAAACGATGTTCGACGCGGTCGGTCGGCCGGGAATGGCTTTTGTGGCGAACTCACGAAGAGATAAATCTAGTTTGGAAGTAAAAAACTAGATTTGCGAAAAAAGTGGGGGATGTCATTCTATGGGGAGGGGTTGAGGGTGGTGAAATTAATATCCATCGAGAGCTGGCCCTGAGCTGAGCTTCTAATTGTGGACGGAATCCGGCCTGTATTGAATAATGGAACCTTTTAGCGATGGTAATTGGGAGGGCCTCCCTTCATGCTCCATGCAAATTGATAAATGAACAATTGGAAAATGGAAATTGGTCTCTCCCAGCTTAATTTGAAACGTTAATGTGGATCACGACCTTGGGCGCTCGTGAAAGTTCAAATTGAAGTTTCGTTTGAATATTCAAACCAAATCGATCCCCAATCTGAAACAGAAAATTGAAATTCAGTAAATGTCATGTATTGCCTTTCATGAAAAGCTCGATTATCCTCCTTGAAATCGCAAGAAATTGCATGTTTGGCTACCACTTCCCGCCAATTTGCCACGGTCAAGACTCACACGCACACCAACATCACAGAAGCCGCAGATTGACCCAGCAGACCACACTCTGACCATACTGACTCTTCCAGTTTAATCTGAAAGCCAAACACCAACCCGAAGGCTGAGGAGAAGTAGAAGGAAGAGGAAAATTGCATTTTCCCAATCCCCAAACCGAAAATGGGAAAATCATCGCAGCTGCTGCAGAAATGCAAGCATTCGTCGTCTCTGGTGCACCCCCTTAACTGATAATTAACATCATCATAGTTTTGAAATGAAGTGCTGCAACGCAATTGCAAACTCATTGGGCTGCAATTATGTTTGATGGTTCTTAATAAGACACTTTCAAACTGAAAAAATTACAGCTGGAAAAAATATAACATTAAACATTAAACATTAAACATTAAACATTAAACATTAAACATTAAACATTAAACATTAAACATTAAACATTAAACATTAAACATTAAACATTAAACATTAAACATTAAACATTAAACATTAAACATTAAACATTAAACATTAAACATTAAACATTAAACATTAAACATTAAACATTAAACATTAAACATTAAACATTAAACATTAAACATTAAACATTAAACATTAAACATTAAACATTAAACATTAAACATTAAACATTAAACATTAAACATTAAACATTAAACATTAAACATTAAACATTAAACATTAAACATTAAACATTAAACATTAAACATTAAACATTAAACATTAAACATTAAACATTAAACATTAAACATTAAACATTAAACATTAAACATTAAACATTAAACATTAAACATTAAACATTAAACATTAAACATTAAACATTAAACATTAAACATTAAACATTAAACATTAAACATTAAACATTAAACATTAAACATTAAACATTAAACATTAAACATTGATAAAACAAAATTTCGCTACTAAAATTAAAAAAAAATCATTTTTCAAACTTCACCCTTCTAGGACTCCCGCCGGTCCCGGCAAACTACCAAACAAGCAAAATCTCATAAATACACACATAAAGCGCAAAATTTACTCCACAAACAGTCGTCGTCGTCGCTCGCCATCGTCCATCGTGTTTGGGATGCAGTTGCACTTGCACCCCCGGACCATTCTGGAACGGATCGTTTACTTTGGGCCCGATTATAATCATTATGAGAGGGGGATGATAATGGTGATCACCATCAGCAATCGCATATCGCTGCGCACCCATCGCTGGATCTGTGTGTTGGTGTGCTGGATGATGGAAGGCTTCCACAAGCTCAGATATTGCGTAGTACGGCGCTGGATTTTCTGGGGGGGAAAGGACCTGGTGAGACAGAAGGGCAGTGGCGTTTCATGGAAAAGGGAGTACCAGACATACTTTGGAACAAAAAAAATAGTATCAAAACCAGTACGAAATTCAAAGCAAAAAACAATTACCAAGATCACTACCGAAATCAGTAAAATGTTCAGTACCCATTTCAGTACTAAAATCAGAAGCAAAATCAATACTTATCCAGTATAAAAATAATCAGTACTAAAATCAGTTCTAAAGTCAGTACCAGTACCAATCTGGGTACCAATATTTGATTTTATAAGAATCAGTACCGTAGTCAGTACCAAAGTCATTATTTTTCCAGTACCCGTACCAAACTTAGTACTTAAATTTGTATCAAAATCATTACCAAAACCCGAATTGAAATCGATATTAATACAAATATAAGTACCCATATTAGTACTAAAGTCGATACCAAAACCCTAATCAAGTTGAGTATCAAAATTAGTATGAAAATCAGTATCAAAATCAGTGCCACAGTATAGTCAGAATCAAAATCAGTACCAAAGTAAGTACCAAATTCAGTACCATATTTAGTGCCAATATCTTTACTTAACTTAGTTTTGAAATTCTCATAAAAATCAGTGCCAAAATTGGTTACTGATCTTGATACAGATTTTTAATTTTTTAAGGAATCAACATCAAAATTATTACCAAAGTCCGGTTAAAAAAACAGTACCAAACCAGAATCAAAATCAGTAACAAAATCACTAACAAAGGCGTTACCCAAGCTAGTATTAAAATTAGCATGAAAATCAAGACCAAAATCAGTACTAAATTCAGTTCCGAAATCAGTACCAAAATTAGTACCAAGAGAAGAGCCAATATCTGTACTAAACTCAGTATGAAAATCAGTCCCAAAAAAAATATAAAAAGACCAGTACCAAGATCAGTTCCAAATCAGTTTGAAAATCAGTATCAAAATCATTATCGAAAATATATAGTACAGTACAGTATGGTTAGTTCAAAATCAGTACCAAAATCAGTAAGAAAATGAGTACTTTATTCAGTACTATATTCAGTTCCAAAATCAGATTTGTGCCAATATTTGTACTAAACTCGGCACGAAAATCAGTACCAAAATCATTACTTAATTCAGTCCCAAAATCAGTACCAAAATTAGTGCCAAGAGCAATACCAATATCTGTACTCAACTCAGTATGAAAATTCGTACCAAAATCAGTACTTAATTTAGTCTCAAAATCAGTACCAAATCAGTATTAAACTCAGTAAGAAAACTAGTACCACAATCAGTACCAAAATCAGTACTTAATTCATTACCAAAATCAGTATCAAGAGCAGTGCCAATATCTGTACTAAACTCAGTACGAAAATCAGTACCACAATCAGTAAGAAAATTAGTACCACAATCAGTACCAAAATCAGTACAAAGAGCAGTACCAATATCTGTACTTAACTCAGTAAGAAAATTAGAACCACAATCAGCACCAAAATCAGTACTAAATTAAGTACCAAAAACAATACCAAGAGCAGTGCGAATATCTGTATTAAACTCAGTAAGAAAATTTGTACCACAATCAGTACTAAATTCAATACCAAAATCACTACCAAGAGCAGTGCTAATATCTGTACTAAACTCAGTACGAAAATCAGTCCCAACAATTTAGTGACAAAGTCGTAACCCATGTCAGTACCAAAATCAGTATGAAAATCAGTACCAAAATCAGTACTAAATTCAGAACTAAAATCACTAACGAGAGCAGTGCTAATATCTGTACTAAACTACGAAAACCAGTCCCAAAAATTTAGTGACAAAGTCGTAACCCAAGTCAGTACCAAAATCAGTATGAAAATCAGTACCAAAATCAGTACCAAAATTTGTAACAAGAGCAGGGCCAATATATGTACCAAACTCAGTATGAAAATCCTAATAAAACTCAGTATCAAGATTAGTAATAATAGCAGTACTAAACACAGTACCAAGACCAGTACCAACATCAGTATGAAATTCAGTACCTAAGTCAGTACTTCATTTAGTACTAAAATCAGTACCAAAAATATCATGAAAACCAGTACCAACATAAGTACTTAATTTAGTACTATAAGTAAAACCAAGATCACCGCCAAACTCTGTACTAAAATTAGCATAAAAATCAATACCACAATCAGAAACTTATATCATTACTAAAATTAGTACATAAATTTAACAAAATTCAGGATCAAGATCAGTACTAATACCAGTACTGTCCAGACTCGATTATCCGAAGGCCTTTAAAAAAATCATTTCAGATAATCGAGGCTTCGGATACGCGAGTCAGAACTGTACTAAAAACAGTATGAAAATCAGTACCAATTTTTAACCAAATCTTACGCAGATCAGTACTAAAGTGAGTGACAAAATTAGAACCAAAGTTGTCTTTAAAGTAGTAACAAAATTAGAACCCAAGTTGTTATCAAAATCAGGATCAAAATTAGTACTAAAGCTGTTTTAAAGCAAATAGTGCGGTGTAAACATACATACGATAAGGAATAAAACAAATAACTCATTATAGACTGTTTGCATACACAGAAAAAAAATCGAAAGTTGTATTTATATGCATGATTTTAAAATAATGTTTATTACAACCTTGTACTAAAACAGTCCCGATAGGGTTGTCAGATTTAGAAATAACATTGTCTGTAAAATATAAATTAACACTAAATTTCTTTAAAAAATGTAAATCCAATTTAACTGTTAATATTTTATGGAAGGGTTGCCAGATTTTTTCAATAAATGAAAAATGTTACGTTTGAAAATTTATCCTTGAAAATTGTTTAAAGATATATTAAAAGGAACACATTTGAAAGTTATTTTTATCAAACACGACAGCATTCAGCTTTGAAAAGTTTGGTAAATCTTTTTTGTGTTGCGGTATCTCATGACAGAGTTGCCAGATCTTTTAGGTTTTTCACTAATCTAGAAGTTCTTCAAAATATCTAACCAGTGGTAAACAGTGCCCAGTTTTGGGAGTAAAATAAATCACCATACTTATAAAGAAATTTTGATTATTCCAGTATGTACATATTTCTTGCTATAGGGTTGCCAGATTTTGATTATTGTTTATGTTTTTTTTATCTGTAAATGTTGGTGTCAAAAAATATTATCTTTGAAAATAGTACCACCTCGACTTCGAGAAATCCACTTAAACTTTCAGGACCAGGAAATATTAAAAAAAACTATTTGACGATATAAATAAACAGTTTCGGCGGTCAAATTCGTAATTTCACGGAAGTGACAAAAACTCGAGGCAGGGCTGCCAAATTTAAAATATTTTTACTTTTCACAAAAAAATTTACAAAAAGAAAGTTCCTGAAGAGAATTTTAACGCCCGTATAAGATGAGGAATGCGTGGGTTTTTTTGTAATGTAAACAATAGTTTGAGACAGGGTTGCCAGATTTTAAATAAAGTTTTCCAAAGGAATTTTTTTTGTAAAGAGGACTTTCTTTTAATTTACAAAAAACCAAGTTCCCAGTTTATAATTGTATTTTTTTAATTTCTAATAAGTGGTCTTATCTTATGACAGGGTTGCCATATATTTTATATTGTTAGCTTTTCGTACAGATCTTTTGAATATCTTTCTTCAGCGGGTTGGATTTTTTACAATAGAATTTCAACAACCGGCTTAGAATAGTTATGTCAATGTTGATTAGATACTCATTATTTCAGACAGGGTAGCCAGATTTTTGTTTTCGTTTTCTAAAGTATTTTTTAATCATCGCAATTTCAATAGTTTTGAAGGTCAATTCACTAGAACTATCTGAATAAAATTTCTAAACTTTAAGCCTTGTAAAGTTTAATAAATCTCATGTTGGTGACGATAACCCTTGATAGGGTTGCCAGATCTTCAATGTTCCTACTCTGTCTAATCGTGAAGATGTTTCAAAATTCGACAATGTAGATACAGAAACACTTTTGGTTGGAGAAGTTCGGCAAAACAGTGGGCAGTGGTGCCATCATTGAAATATCTTAACATTGAGGTTAAAATGTACCAAAAAGGTCACTCAAAAAAGTTATTCACAGCGAAAAAAAAAAAACAATTTTTGAAAGAAATTGTTAAAAAATTGCAGGTTGCCAAACCTTAGGTCATGGAAAAAAATGGTAAAAACGATAAAAACGAACAAAAGTCATTGTTGGACAGAGAAGTTATTTTTTAATTGATTTAAAAAAAAATCACGAAAATTGTAAACTTACTCCGCCCATGCTCCCATGCGATGTCCACCCTCACTTGGCCCCCAGGTTCGAATCCGAGTTGAGCCCCCTCCCTCCCGAGTTTACATATAATTTCCGCTCGTCGAAATCCCCCAATAAACCGACCGAACCCCCCTCACACAACTCTGCAGTAAATAATGACTAGTTGAGAACTTGGGTCCCATTCCGAGTCAGGACTCCGAACTTCCTGGAGCCACTTGCCGGAGCTTTCCGGGCCGAGACCAGTCCTGGATGTTTACACGGTATTATGTGTACGCCATGGCACCCACCCCCGGCTGGCAACACTGGAGCTTTGGCCCACAGTTGTTAATTACTGGACGGGATTGTGACCAGATGCTGGAATTCATGGGTTGGGCGAAGGCCGTCGGCTGTGGAATGCATTTCGAGAGTTTTGAATTTCCCGACGAGGTCTGATTTCCAATTTGCCAAGTGTCATCCTGGAGGGGGTGCTGCGAGCAAATGCTGGGAGAAGCTGCTAATTATTCCCGTTGTGGAACTTTTGATCTAGAAACCAAATTTTAGATTCGACCTGCTGTCAAATTTCACCTCACCCAAAAAAACCTAAAAACTGCCTTATTGAAATTCAATCGACCAAGAACGGAACCAACAGCCAAAAGAAAAAAAGGTGTGTTTAATACACACTTAATCACCCCTGACTAACGAAACTGCTGCGTTTCCGCTGTTAGCAGTTAGTTGCTCAACCTCAACTAGTTGTTAGTCGCGCGATATTCCCCAGTTGAGCAACCCATTCATTAGCCAGTGGGAAGAAGAAGAAGAAGAAGAAACACGTGTGTCTTGGCCCAAACGGTTCGTTCTTCCAGATCTTCCAGAAGAGAGAAACCACCACGACGACGCTGTGAAATTATGAAAACGATCAGTCAAATTATAGCTCACAGCATTCGTACGCTGTATTATGAATCATATCACCACAGAGAAGAGCGACTTGGCTGGCTGGCTGCGGTGATGGAGCAGGATGGGTGCTTCTTCAAAAACCCGAAAACCGGCGGGTGTTTCTCGTGCTGGAGCGCGATCTGTTCTCGCCCAAGTTGTGGTTTTGAGGGGGTTGGAAATCCAGAGGGAATCGCGAAAAAAACCTTAAACTTTCAATCATTCTAAATAACTGATATCTCACGATAGGGTTGCCAGAACTCTAAAGTATCCATCATTCATATCATTAACGGTCTTAAAAGAGGATACAAAACATTTTAAAATTTGATTTATTTAAGATTGATAACATAAATTTCATTCAGGATGTGATATTTCATGGCAGGGTTGCCAAATCTGAATACAAACTTTTTTTTTAATTTTTTAAATTATTGTTTGAAAATGACACATTTTGAAAATTAATTTTACTGGAATTAATATTATCCTGCCTTGCAAAGTTCGATAAATAGTTCAGATGTTTCATGACAGGGTTGCCAGTTTGCCAGATCCGATTTGGGGACGACTTATTTGAAAAAGTTTTCATGTAGTTTCCTAGTACAAAAAACAGGAGGATTCTGAAAGTTTTGTTTCGATTTGTTTTGATAACTGCACAACTGATGCCAAACATAATGACAGGGTTGCCAGATCAGAGTTGGTTAAGCTCTTAACAAAGAAATTTAAAATTTCTTATCATAGTATTTCGAGAAATAATTTTCACCCAAATTCATTGCCTAATAATATTATTTTTTTACAAAATTATTAAGAAGCCAACATTAGGCAGAGTTGCCAAATTTCATGACTTATTTGAAAAATATATATAGTTTTTAAATACAAAATTCTTGTTAACTGCAACTTACAGCATAAAGGTTTGAAAATTTCTTTAAGTCTCACTTTGACAGTCAGTGTTGCCAAATTTTCAAAGTTGATGAAATCAAAATAAATGCAGTTTAATTTTTTTTAATTAATTGTGTTTGCAAATCGTCTAAAAAAACTCAACCACAGCTTGAACAGTTATTTTTGTTAAAAAAAAGTTATTAAAAGATTTCGCTTTTATTTTTCATGAATTTTGAAAAAGTAAATTTATTACATCTAAAATTAAAAAAAGCTACACAAAATACACAAAACATAACTGAGCAAGTAGCAGTCATCAGATTTATGTTAATAAATTTAAAATATCATTATTTTAAGAAAAAAAAAATCACTCAAAAAAGGTTCCTATTAGAATATATTTATCTCAACAATAAAAAAATCATTATTTTAGCTATAAATTGAGGGCCTTTTTAAGTACTGACATTCAACATTAAAACATAAAAAAGAAGGCAAATGATAAGAAATATAACCATGAAAAAATCAAAGTTATAAATCATACAAACATAAAAATAACCCCAATGAGTATAAAAGGGCCATTCATAAACCACGACATTTTTTTTTTTTCGTATGAAAAGTAAAATGCAAAAAAGCACAAACATTTTTTTTAATTATCTAAGAAAAAACGTACAGGACATACATATTAGACCTGAAACTGAAATCATGAAATCTTGAGGTTTTTTTTTCTAAAGGTCCTACTAGAAATTCTCTTGAAATTATCAAAACATAACAAAACAATAAAATCCAATAACAAAACAAAATTCAAAATAAAATATAACACATAAATTATTATTTATAAATTAATTAAATCTAGAATCACAAAACAAATTATCCAAAATTAAAAAAGCAAACTTAGTCAATAATCTCAAACACTTTAGTTATCAATAAATCAAAAACTAACAAAAAAAACCAAATTCATTATTTTATGCAAATTGTAAAGACATTTAAAATCATAAACCATCCCTGAGATTAAAAAAAATAATGGAATCTACACAAAATTTACTAATGACAAACAACACAAATGCAACAAAAATAAAACGAAAGAAATCAAACATTTTTGGAAATAAAGAAAACAAGAAAAAAACTAAATTGTGCTGAAAACTTTACATAAAATATAGACAACTATTAAATAAAAAATGAAGCAATTGAATTATTTAAATCAATTAGACGGTTTTAAATAGTAAAAAAATACAAGAAAGAACCTTTTTGAGATAGTTTATATAAGACAGCGATTCTCAACCTTCTTTTAGGCTGGTACCCCCTACCGTGTAAATCAAGTAGGCCCGGTACCCCCGTTGAGAATCGCTGATATAAGACATAAAGAAAATTATTGAACATGACATAATATTTTAAATTGATACAAAAAAATGATAAAATTTGAAGCATGGAAAAATAGACCTAAAAAGGAATAAAAAACAATTAATCTCATAATTAAAAAAATCCAGACATATTAAACAATTAATACTAAAATACCAAGATTCCAACACTTTAAATTAAATTTGAAATTAATTACAGATTCAAAAAGAAACAATGCTCAAAATGCTAACTAAAAAAAAATCCAAAAAAATTACAAATTAAAGCAAAGCGAATAAAAACATCACAAAATCACAAGAAACAGGAGCTAATTAAAAAATAAGAAATCCAAGAAATTCAGGAAAAAAATATAATTTTTAAACTGGAAATTTTAGACGTATTATGTGAAATATAATACAATATAATAATTGCAAAAGTTATAAAAAATAAAAAAAAACTTGAACTTGAAGATAAAATTATTAAACAAATAAATCATAGAAAAAACAATAATTGCAGAAAAATATAATTCTCAAGATATTTTTTTTACGATGGTTTTTTTTAAAGATTGAGGATTCAATTGTTTTTTCATCCTATTTGCCTATTGGCAACATCACTTTTTGAAACATTTTTTTATATAGAAGTAAACAAGTTTCTTATAATGTTTAGCAAAGATTTTTTTTTAAATAGTAAAAATCGCTCTTGTGACATTCTTGTCAACTTCTGTTGAGGATTTTATTAGGCTGGTACAAATATTAAAATAGTAGTTTATGCAACAAGTTGCAAAAAAAGGATTTTTTCAGCACGAGTCGTACATTTATCCAACGAGGTTCACCGAGTTGGATAAATACGAAGAGTGCTGAAAAAATCAAGTTTTGCAAAGAGTTCCATACAACATTTTTTGCAATTCAAAAAAACACACACTGAGTGAAATTTTATGTAAAATTTTCATGTATTTTGTCAATAAATCGTTTAAATCAAAAAAAATGTTGAAAAGTGTTACTTTTCGAAACAAGTGCTGAAAAGTTCAACTTTTCAGCAACCATTTGAGTGCTGAAAAGTAGAACTTTTCAGCATTTATTTTGAAAAGTGTTGCTATTCGATTCTGTTATTTTTGGTACAGAAAAGTAGGCTTTTTCGTCGTTCAAGAATGACAGGAAAAGTAAGTAGTTTCACGACGGAATTGCAAAAAAAAAGTTTTTCGGCCTGAAAAATTAGAGGGCGAGCGATTTTTTTTCGAAAAACGGGTTTTTTAAAAACTGTTGAAATTTTTGCAAATTTTCAGTGTACAGTACCGCAAAAAGTTTTTTTTTGCTATTTTATTCTGTTTTCGTCAAATCTTACATTTTTTGAAAGCTGATTGCAAAACAACTGAACTAGTTTAAAATGCACTTTAAAACACTTTTTTAATTTTTATGTTGAGACTATGGCTTGTTATTTCAATTTTTATTTTTGCCCCCCTCCCTCGATTCTGGCCAGAGCCAAGGAACAAAAACCTTTGAAAAATATTTGCAACGGCCGGATATAAAAACAACTTTAAGGTTAAAACCTCTAGCATTCCTTTTTTCGAAAATAAACCCAATGAAGAATAAAAAAACAAGATCATTTCATCCTTCTAAAAAAAAAAGACAAGGGTAAGCAACAAGTATAAAAAATCATAGAGCATGAGCATGAGCATGAGAGACCACCCATGGTTGTCCTTCTCCGTTGCTAAACAGGACCGTAATATCCTATCAGCACTACCATTCAAAGGATTCAACGATCTATGATGTTTCTCTTATCAACAGCATGCATCAATGCGCTGAAAAGATAAAACAACAAGATCATCAAAACTAGAGCAGGTGTTAATAAGTAACAATCATTGGCCACCAACGGCGCCCGCCATGTCAGTTTGTAGATCTCGGGGGATTGGGGCGGGAATGTTAGTTAGCACAGGTTGCTACCAAAGGTGGGTTCTATACGATATCCACACCCCCACGTGTGCCGGAAAAACTACTTCTACTTGGGATTTTGTTAGTGGGTAAGGGTAATGGTCAGGATTCATCATAGAAGATGATGATGTGACCCAAAAATCAATAAGTTTTGTTTATAGGGTGATGTATTATTCTCAAGGCAAACAATCGGATGCTGCTGATGAGACGATTCCCGTTTATTTGCTGTTGAATTTAGCATTTATGATTCAATCTTAGACAGCCGGCTGTGGAAAGAAGAATCAAAATAGTATGTAATTAAATGTTGAAATATTATACTCAGCATAACATTTACATAGAGTAGACCGACCATGGAGTAGAAACGATTTAAACTTTTGAATTATTATAAGATAAGCAACCAATAAATGACTGAGAAGATACGATGTTATGAAAAGGATTCATTGTCATGCTTTACGAGCTAAATTACTAAGCGGAAGTCTTATCACGGGAAACGACTGGTCGAGTTGTAAGGTGGTGTATATCTAGCGCGAAATTTAAAACGAATCTTCTCATTAAACAATTACAAAAAACAAAGAAACCCGGCTGAATGTAAACCTCGACAAACTAGAAAAACGATCGCGACATTTCAACTACAACATCTACCCGGGTAGAAAATTAAATTTAATAGGCTAAACGAAACGTAGATAAGATAGATCGTGTAGAATGTTCCTTAAAGGAACGAGCTCACCAATTCAGTGTCTGCTTGTCTCTGGAATCCATACGATCCCGAAAAACACCAAAATATTCCGACGACGAACGCGAAAATTCAAGCGACCCGACGGAACGACGCTCCAAATCGAACTGGCGAGCTGGTTGTCATCGAAGCAACCAGAGCCAGCCGCAGACGCACGCGCACACGCACACACTCACCCGAAAAACACCAAAATATTCCGACGGCGAACGCAAAAAAATCAAACGAACCGACGGAACGACGCTCCAAATTGTACTCACAACAAGTATAAAAAATCATAGATGAAAAAAATAAATAAAATGAAAAAAAAAAACAAAATAAAGAGGATCATAAATTACAAAAAAAAAATGCAAACTCAAAATAGTTAATGAAAACTAAGAGACATAACAAATGCAAAAAGAAACAGAAAACAAATCTAAAGAAAAATGAATTTGATAATAAAATGTGATGTAAAATGGAAACATGAAATAAGTATTGCAAACTAGTTTATTTCTGTAGAAAAATCTGAGAATTTTAATAATTATGAAAAAAATATAAAACCAATGAACAGAAAGAAAATAAACTAAAGAAGAATAATACCATCAAAATAGTATAAAAAAAAACAAGGTAAATTATAACCTTTCATAAGTAGGGGCAGCTCTCAAAAAAAAGTTCCTTATAAAAAAATGTTTCAATGATTGTAATTCTCAATTTCCTGTTATTTTCTTGGCACTGATGAGCTGTTAAATGTTTGATTTTTGTAGAAAACGATTTTGAGTATTGATTATCGATAGTCTAAAATCAATATGTCAACATTAGATTTTTGATGAAAATACACGCCGATTTTTTTTAACGGAATATGTGTTTGTCTTTCAATGTCATAGGTTTTTTTCGCTATAACGTATTTTCAATTAATAAATTAAAGATCAACTGTTGAAAAAAAACATCTTTTTTAAAAAAAGATGGTGAAATTTTTTTTAGAGTTTGAAAAAGAATTAAAAAAATAGTTAAGTTGATGGTAAATATTCGAAAAATAAATTTGTAAGAAAATATAGCGAAAATATATTTTTTAAAACAGCATGCAATCTTTCATCGAAAAAAAGAAGATAGGTTTGATGGTTTTGAAATTTTGGACTAATTTTCAATTCACAAAAAAGACACCGTGAAAAACTGAAAATCTCAAATATAGAGCACTGAAGAAATAAAAACCCAATTTTTTGAAATAAAAATTTATCGAATTTCTGTAAAATAAAAAAAAAAACACCTGACTAAAGCAACGCAAAAAATATTGAAAATCATAACATTTTTCCAAAGCTTCGCCACTCCACGTGGACCTTCCTTCCCGGTATCCATTACCGACCCAGGCGAAGCACACCAACCAGCTTCGCGTGTTGTTTGCTGTTTCCTGTGTTGTTGTCAGGGTCCCTAAAAACGCGCCCCGACCCCTCTTAAAAAACGCGGGGGTCCCAAATTAAAAACCCCTCACTCACTCTCTCTCGGGCTCGCACTGTTTGGCTTTATTTTCCAATTTCCAGACCTTAAAACGTATAATTTAAATCAATTATCTCTCTCTCCGTCTCAGAAGTCTTGCGGCGGTCGGTTGGCGGCTGCTGCCACTGCCAAGAAGAGGGTTCGTCGTTTGGGTGAGTTCAACGTCGGAGTGCAAGAAAATGAGTCTTGTTGTTTGCTGCCGCACACGTATAAGGACGGCTGGTGCTTGCGGAATTTGTTGATTAACCTTCAATTCTTAATTTGAAATTTATTTGAAATTTTTAGAAATATTCCGGACTTTTTAAATTATTTTGTGAGGAACTTAAAAAAACTTTAAAAAATACATGTCATTTGAGGGTTAACTCCTTTCCAAAAGCAGTCGAAAAAAGAAGATCAAACTGTTGGGATGCACTGCCACGTCAGTCAGTCATTCCGAACAGGTTCGGGGAAAACACATGTAACCGTCGCTGTCCATTTAGGGTTGATCGCGCCGCCACAGGAGAGTTTCCATGACCATGACGTGCCGATATGGCGTGGCGCTAAAATGAGCTCTGGAAATTACGCACACTTTTATCGCAGGGGAAATCACTTTCGGCAAGCAACAAAGGATAATGTTGATTGTAAGAAATCAAAAATTAAAAAGAATCAATTCTCAAAAAATCGGGGATAATTTCAAAATTAAAATTTGCATATTAACCAACAATCTCATAACAAGGGTTAAGACATCATATTCGACATTTTCCAAATCTACTAGATTTATTTCTGAAACTCTTAGTAAATTGAAAAAAAACGGTCAAAGTTAGTTGAAAATAGTTACAAAAATTACAAATTATAAAAAAATCGATGTTTCAAAATTTGTATGCCGGTTATGAAACGTACAACATAAATCATTTAGGAATTTTAGCTCAAAAAATATATCAAAAAAGCAATAAAATAATAAACAATAAAAATTCCCTCTTTTTCAGATATTGGGAATTCAGATGTAAACAAGAATGAAAAAAAATCCCCTCAAAAGGATATTTTTTACCTTCACCCTTTTTGTCTGTTCGATCATTTGTCCATTTGTGATTTAGTTCAAATTTAGTTTCAACGAACTGAAAAAAAAAAAAACACAAAATATATCTTAGCCTTTTTCGACTTTTCGACCTATTGTTTACTCAATATTTGGTCATTTCGACCTTGCTGTCTACTTTTCAGCTTTTGTGATTTAATTCATACAATTATTGAAAGTATCGAAAAACTCACAAAACACACTTTAGCCACTTTCGATCTTTTGCCTTTTCGACCTTTCGTCTGTTCGACCTTTTTGTCCAATTCCAAACAATTATGATGAAGTTCAAAAATATTCAAAGAACTGATCATGTTTGAAGGCATCGAAAAAATTACAAAAATATTTATTGACTTCGATCTTTTGACTTTTCGACCTTTTGTATATTCGACGTTTTTGTCCAGTTCCAAACATTTGTGGTTTAGCTCAAAAAATATTCAAAGAACTGTTCATGTTTGAAAAGGCATTGAAAAACTTATAAAAGTATGTTTGTCACTGTCCATCTATTGTCTTTTCGACCATTTGTCCTTTTACACTTTCATAATTTTGTGATTCATTTAAAAAAATATATATTCAAGGGACTGCTCATTAGGGTGTAATATCAAAATCGATTTTCCAGCACAGCAATTTTTCAGTTCCTTTTGGGGTCCTAAACAACTCCCCAAAGTTTGGGAACGATTGGTTTAGTCCTCACTTTGCGCAAAGCGATTCAATTTTCCATATAAATTTGTATGAAAAAAACAATTTTTTTTGGATTTTGATATTTATAAAATCCACGTTTCAAGCTGTACTAAAACCAGATTCATATTCGGATGCTCTGGAAAGTGCTCTACAACTTTCCCGAAGAGAGTATGGTGCTAGCTTGCTCCTGAAAGAAGATACAGCGTCCTCAAAACTCGTCTAAAACGTGATTTTCGATCAAAAAACACGTTTTAGACGAGTTTTGAACATGCTGTATCATTTTTTAGGAGCAAGTTAGCATCATACTCTCTTCGGGAAAGTTGTAGAGCACTTTCCAGAGCATCCGAATATGAATCCAGTTTTAGTACAGCTTGAAACGTGGATTTTATAAATATCAAAATCCAAAAAAAAAATTTGTTTTTCTCATACAAATTTACACAAACTTTGGGGAGTTGTTTAGGACCCCAAAAGGAACTAAAAAATTGCTGTGTTTGCTTAATTTGGACGACTTTATTTTTTTTCCATACAACCATATTACACCCTACTGCTCATGTTTTAAAGCATCGAAAAACTCACCAAAAATGTCTTGACCTCTTTCAATCTATTGACCTTTCGACCATTTTCCCTTTCGACCAATTGTCGATTAGTCTTTTTTTTGTCCACTTTCGAGCTTTTGTGATATAGTTTTTAAAAATATTCAAGGAACTGATCATGTTTGGAAGCATCGGAAAACTCATAAAAAATAACTTACTCACTTTCGACCTTTTGTTTTATCGACATTTTTGTCCAATTCCAAGCTTTTGTGTTTTTCAAAAAAATTCCAAAAGCTGCTAATTTTTGACAGTATCGAAAAACTCACAAAACATATTTTTGTCTATTGTCTTTTCGATCATTTGTCCTTTCGTCCTTTTTTTTCATGTTTTTAATGATTGACAGACAGATTGACTTTTTTTTTGCTTGGTTCAAAAAACTTTTCATAGAACTACTTTTGTTCGAAAGTATCGAAAAACTCATAAAAATATCTCACTCACTTTCGACCTTTTGTCTTTTCGGCATTTATGTCCAATTTCAAGCTTTTGTGATTCAGACTGAAAACAAATATTCAAATGTTTGAAAGTATCGAAAAACTCACATAAAATATTTTAGTCACTTTGGAACTTTTATTCTTTTGACCATTTGCCTTTTTCGACAATTTTTTTTATTCGGCCTTTTCGAGTTTTTGTGATTTAGTTAAAAAAAAATCAAAAAATACACAGGTTTGGAAGTATCGAAAAATTCAGTCAAATGCTATATTTTGTGCTTTCAACAATTTGTTCGACCTTTGGTCGTTTCGACCTTTTTGTCCACCAGCGAGTATTTGTGATTTATTTACAACAAAAATAAAAAAAAACTGTTCATGTTTGAGAGTATCGAAAACCCACGGAAAAACTTAGTTCCTTTTAAATTATTTGTCTTTTCGACCACTTGCCATTTCGACCATTTTCTTTATCGATCTTTTTGTCCACTGTCGAGCTTTTGTGATTTATAAAAAAAAAATAAAAAATATTCAAGGAACTAATCATGTTTGGAAGCGTGGAAAAACTCATAAAACATATCTTACTCACTTTCGACCTTTTGTCTTTTCGACATTTTTGTCCACTTTCAAGCTTTTGATTTTAAAAAAATATTCAAAAGCCTGCTCATATTCAAAAGTATCGAAAAGATTTTCAAAAATATTTTAGTCTTTTCGAAACTTGAGTTCTTTCAACCATTTACCCTTTTCGACCATTTTTTATTCGACCTTTTAGTACTCTTTCAAGTTTTTTGTGATCTAGTAAAAAAGTTGTTGAAATAAATACACATGTTTGAAAGTATCGAAAGACTCAGCAATGTGCGATATTCATCCTTTCAAAAATAAAATCGACCTATTCGACCTTTTTTTCCACATCCGAGGTTTTATGATTTATTTACAAAAAAAAAATATTCAAAAAACTCATAATGTTTGAGAGTATCAAAACACAAAAAAACTTTGTCCCTTTCAATAATTTGTCCTTTCAACCATTTGCCATTTCGACCATTCGCCTTTTCGACCTTTTTGCCCACTTTCAAGCTTTTGTGAATTATTTACAAAACATTTTTTTGGTCATATTTGAGAGTACGAAATCTCACCAAAAAAACTCGGTCGTAGTTAATCTAATGTACCTCAACAATTTGCTTTTTCGACCTTTTGTGATTTCGACATTTTTGTCAACTTTCAAGCTTTTGTGATTTAATTCAAGTTGCAGTTTTTAAAGTTACGAGGCAAAAACTGCAAGAATCAATTAATCTCTTCTAATTGATTTAACGTTAAACCAGAAATTCAAATTGATCGAGCTCAGCACATCTGGTACGATGAAGTTCAATTCGATGTAATTCAATTTGTCTCATAACTCTGCTCTGCCGAACTGATGACTTCTCCGAAACCCACTTTGAACCACTTTTCAATGCAATGCAAACATCGCCCGAGATCAATAAAATAAACTTTGCGTTTGCAACAACTTCCCAGGAAAGTTCATGCAAGTTTCATCGCTACATTTTCAACCCCGCAGTACCAAGCGAAGCGAGTATCACCAATGGGACTTGAGTTGCCTTCTCGGCCACCACCACTCTCCATCGATAAATATAAATCAGATTTGAGCAGAAGTGCAGCGAGCGAAGGATGCATGCAAAGAGTGCACATATTTTTTATCACTTGCGAGAGTTTTTTTTTCTGTTTCTTTCCGTTGAGAGGAAGGGTGATGTTGGGGTAGGGGGAAGGTTGGACGGTACAACATCGTTCTGAGGCGCCCCCTCGCGCGCAGGAAAAACAGTTTCTGTTGCTTCTTTTGCCCGGTTCAGGTTGGTGTGTTCTGTTTTGCGAAGAGATGTGTCTCGCAACGAGGAATGTAGTTGGACACGTGGGGCTGTCACTTGAGAGGTGTGGGGAGGGTGGAAGGGCGAAACAGACCTCGGAGATGGTGTCGAACGGTGCCATCTTGGCGTGTTTTGCGTGTTTGGATTAACCCTCATTTTGTCATTTTTGTAATTTTTGTTATTTTTGATATTTTTGTCATTAAGGTCATTTAGGTCATTTAGGTTATTTAGATCAATTAGGTCATTTAGGTTATTTAGGTAATTTTTGTCATTTTTGTTATTTTTGTCATTTAGGTCATTCAGGTGATTCAGGTCATTTAAGTAATTCAGGTTATTCAGGTCATTTAGGTCTATTTAGTTTTTTTTGACAATTTTATCAATTTTATCAATTTTGTCAATTTTATCAATTTTAGCAATTTTGTCAATTTTGTCAATTTTGTCAATTTTGTCAATTTTGTCAATTTTGTCAATTTTGTCAATTTTGTCAATTTTGTCAATTTTGTCAATTTTGTCAATTTTGTCAATTTTGTCAATTTTGTCAATTTTGTCAATATTGTCAATTTTGTCAATTTTGTCAATTTTGTCAATTTTGTCAATTTTGTCAATTTTGTCAATTTTGTCAATTTTGTCAATTTTGGGTCGCATCATCATCTTCTATGATGAATCCTGACCAAATACCCTATCCTACTAACAACTTTTCAGGTTCCTGGCGCTCGTGGGGTGTAAGCACAGAGTAAATCAGCTGCCCTAGTAGCAACCTGCGCTAACTAACATTCCCGTCCCTTAAACTCGAGGTCTACAAACTGACATGGCGGGCGCCGTTGGTGGCCAATGACTGTTACCTATTCGCAACTGATCTAGCTTTAGCAATCATGGTGTTTTATCTTTTCAGCGCATTCATACATGCTGTTGATAAGGGAAACACCACTAGATCGTCGAAGCATATAATCAGTAGTGCTGAAAGGATATTACGGTTCTGTTCAGCAACGGAGGGGCAACCATGGGTGATCTCTCATGCTCATGCTCATGCTTTGTCAATTTTGTCAATTTTGTCAATTTTGTCAATTTTGTCAATTTTGTCAATTTTGTCAATTTTATCAATTGTCAATTTTGTCAATTTTGTCAATTTTGTCAATTTTGTCAATTTTGTCAATTTTGTCATTTTTGTCATTTTTGTCATTTTTGTCATTTTTGTCATTTTTGTCATTTTTGTCATTTTTGTCATTTTTGTCATTTTTGTCATTTTTGTCATTTTTGTCATTTTTGTCATTTTTGTCATTTTTGTCATTTTTGTCATTTTTGTCATTTTTGTCATTTTTGTCATTTTTGTCATTTTTGTCATTTTTGTCATTTTTGTAATTTTTGTCATTTTTGATTTTTTTTTCAGGTCTTAATGGTTATTTTTTTAAATTTTGGGAATTTTGATTTGTTTTGTCATATTTGTCTTTCTGGTAATTTTGTTATTTTTAATAATTTTGATAATTTTGATACTTTTGATAATTTTGATAATTTTGATAATTTTGATAATTTTGATAATTTTGATAATTTTGATAATTTTGATAATTTTGATAATTTTGATAATTTTGATAATTTTGATAATTTTGATAATTTTGATAATTTTGATAATTTTGATAATTTTGATAATTTTGATAATTTTGATAATTTTGATAATTTTGATAATTTTGATAATTTTGATAATTTTGATAATTTTGATAATTTTGATAATTTTGATAATTTTGATAATTTTGATAATTTTGATAATTTTGATAATTTTGATAATTTTGATAATTTTGATAATTTTGATAATTTTGATAATTTTGATAATTTTGATAATTTTGATAATTTTGATAATTTTGATAATTTTGATAATTTTGATAATTTTGATAATTTTGATAATTTTGATAATTTTGATAATTTTGATAATTTTGATAATTTTGATAATTTTGATAATTTTGATAATTTTGATAATTTTGATAATTTTGATAATTTTGATAATTTTGATAATTTTGATAATTTTGATAATTTTGATAATTTTGATAATTTTGATAATTTTGATAATTTTGATAATTTTGATAATTTTGATAATTTTGATAATTTTGATAATTTTGATAATTTTGATAATTTTGATAATTTTGATAATTTTGATAATTTTGATAATTTTGATAATTTTGATAATTTTGATAATTTTGATAATTTTGATAATTTTGATAATTTTGATAATTTTGATAATTTTGATAATTTTGATAATTTTGATAATTTTGATAATTTTGATAATTTTGGTAATTTTGATATTTTTGATATTTTGTATAATTTTTATAATTTTCATAATGTTGGTAATTTTGGTTATTTTTTTTAATTTAGTTTAATTTGGATTTTTAGGTCTTCTGAGTCATTTGAATCAATCTGGTCATTTCTGTAAATTTTGTTTTTTTTTGTCATTTCATTATTTTTTTTAAATTTTTTTTTTCAATTTCGTTTCTACCCCAGGGTTTATCTCTCGCCTGCAATATTCGCATGCATTTGCTTGCGGGCAAAACGTGTGTGATTTACCAAGTCGAACTCCTTCCTCAACTCTGTGCCAACAAGTGTAATTTGTTTTGGCAAGGAAATCGACTTAGTCGCCGCCGCTCCCGATCCCAGTAAGGTGCTATCTTTCAATGCAGCTGCCTCTGCCCTTTTCTCTAGAGAAAAGCAATTGGCATGATTTGGCAGAACAGACTGCACTTAAATTGTTGCATTCATTTAGGGGCAAGTCTCGTTTGCATCCCATTCGGGAACGACCCTAATTACCAAGTCAGCGACTTAAGTTCAACAATGTTGCTAATTTTTGCACTCGTCTCAAGTTCTGCGCGCGAGTCACCTCTACAAAAAAAGTAGTACCTCCAAAGTCGGCGACAGCAGCTTGTGTCGGTTCATTAACGACATGCCCGAAGGCGCCTCTTCGAGGTTCTTGCAGGAGAGAGAAAAACACGGAATTCCACGCGGCCAAGCCTTAAAAGTCGTGACCCGATACCGATCGGGGCCACCTTCCTCCCCTTCTGGGTCGCATACCCGGTAGTGGAAACCTTTTCTAAACTGAGTTGCATGTGAGAATTACCGGGAAATTCGCGGTCCTAGAGGGGACTGTCACGTGGGGTCACTTTGGAACCTCGTGAATAAGGTTGTAATTGTTAGGAATGGTTAGCGTGAGGTGTCGGTACTCGTTGTAGAAATTGAAATTCTTATGAAAGACACTGTTGAAAATGCTACAGAAGCATGAAGCTATAGTTTGGATGAAAATTGAAGATTTGCTCTTCTATTACGGACTTCAAACTCAAGGTACTGATTCCTCAACGAGCGAATCAAATGAGGTGATTTAGTGGTAAGCAGCGTTCGAGTGAACTTCCGGTAAGTATTCTGTCAATCTGTCAATCTGTCAACCTGTCAAACTTACAATTGTAAACAAACCTATTTCTGCGTTGAGTCACCTCAACGCAGATTTAAGGCTTGTTTTCAATCACATTTAGGTCAACACTTTTTACAGTGGTTTTCCCTCCGCAAAAAGTGTTCTCCCTCACCCAGAGAAGTCAGTAACCACACCGCGAAAGCTTCCACGTCTTCCTCATTCCTTCGGGGGTCGAAAGTTGCCGTTGGACCCCAAAGTCGTGAGGTTGCTCGTCGGTTATTGTCGGTCGGCCGGTTGCTTTTATTTTCCATCAATTTCCAACCCTTTTGGAAAAAGACCGACGACCGGTTCAAGCTGCGCGCGGCAAGATGCCAAGAGCCAGATAACTATTAACATGGGTAAAAGGCTAGCGTGCCGAAAATCACACTTAATCTCTTCGAGGTCTTGCCACCTTTCGGGGAGGAGGACGGTTCGTGGCCATTGGACGACGACGGCGACTTGGGGCTCGGTTACATGTTGTTTACAAAATTGTTTTTCGCTTTTTTTTTTCTTTCGTTCTCTCTTTATTTTGAAAATTTGATGAGATGAAGATAATGAAATGCTGACATTATTTATTGCGTTCTGGTGGGGGCAGGTCTTCGGGAAGTGGCCAAAGGCCGTGAAGTCTAGAGGAGGGGGAAGAGACGGCCAGGGTGTCGTGGCCGACATGGCTTTCGTGTGTTGTACAAATGTTTGAATTAGTGTTGAAGGCTTGTTTTGGGATTGATTTATTGGGAATGGTGTGAAGGTTTGTTTGGTTTCTAGAATTTCTTTTTCGTTTCAACTCTAAATTGTAGAAGCGCTTTATGAGAAGTGTTTCGATTGAATTTGCAGCTTTTGCCATTTCAAATTTAAACCGATTTACATTTCCTCGATTCGCAAAAAGCCACAAAACACACGAAAATAAATTTCCAATTAAATGGTCAGCAAGATATTGGTCTACAATCGATTTCCGTAACTCGAAAGGTTTGGGTTGCCGGACGGGACATCAGAGATTCCAATCGCATCAGGAACTTTCCCTGAAATTCCCCAAGCCAAAAGAACAGGGGAGGGGTCGACTATTTGAACAGCATTTTCCAACGTTGCAGCAGTACAGGATTTGCACATGAGCGACATTTCGATCTGTGCAATTGCAGTCGGGTGATGCTGATAAATCGTTTTGCAATTGCCATGTTGTATTGTGAGTGTCCTGCCGTTTTATTTTTGCCGGATGGGGACCAACACAAGTCAACACTGGAAAAGTGCAACACCGTTCTGTTTCAGGGTGGGATGCAGCTGAAACAGCACACAGGTGCAATCGAGCAAATGATTGTTGGTTGTATCGGGATGTGGTTTTTGGAGGAATAAGAATATAATAATGTGCAAATGGAGATTTGCAAACTGATAAAGATGTGCAAAATTACCAACATTATCAAAATATCAGAAATACCAAAATTATCAAATTTACAAACAAAACCAAAATAACCAAAATTACCAAAATCACCAAAATGAACTAAATTTCCTAAATGATCAAAACCACAAAAATAACAAAAATGACAAAAATTGTCAAAATTTACGAAAATCACAAAATTTTCCAATTTATCCAAATTTACCAAGTTTAGCAAAATAACCAAAAATAAAAAATATCAAAATTACCAAAATTATTCAATTTTCCAGAAAAACTAAAATCACCAAGATAACAAAAATGACTCAAATTGACAAAATTTCCAAAATATACCAATTCAACCATTTTTTTTACCTAACTAACCTAAATTGCCAAAATGACCTGAATGACCTAAATGAACTAAATGACCTAAATGACAAAAATGACAAGAATTACCAAAATTACCTAAATGACCTAAATTACCTAAATGACAAAAATATCTAACTGACCAACCTGACCAAAATGACCAAATTGCCAAAATGACCAAAATGACCAAAATGACCAAAATGACCAAAATGACCCAAATGACCAAAATGACCAAAATTACCAAAATTACCAAAATGACCAAAATGACCAAAATGACCAAAATTACCAAAATGACCAAAATGACCTAAATGACCCAAATGACCAAAATGGCCAAATAACAAAAATGACCTAAACAACCTAAATGACCTAAATAACCTAAATGACCAAAATGACCAAAATGACCAAAATGACCAAAATGACCAAAATTACCAAAACGAAGAAAATGACAAAAATGAAGAAAATGACCAAAATGACCAAAAATACCAAAATGACCAAATAGCAAAAATGACCAAAACGACCTAAATAACCTAAATAACCAAAATGACCAAAATGACCAAAATGAAGAAAATGACCAAAATGACCAAAATGACCCAAACGACCTAAATGACCCATATGACCAAAATGACAAAAAATACAAAAATGTCCAAAATGACCAAAATAACCAAAATTACCAAAATTACAAAAATTACCAAAATTATCAAAATGACCAACATGAACAAAATAACCAAAATGAGCAAAATGAGCAAAATGACCAAAATGACCAAAATGACCAAAATGATCAAAATGACCAAAATGACCAAAATGACCAAAATGACTAAAATGACCAAAATGAAGAAAATGACCAAAATGACCAAAATGACCAAAATTACCAAAATGACCAAAATGACCAAAATGACCAAAATGACCAAAATGACCAAAATGACCAAAATGACCAAAATGACCAAAATGATTAAAATGACCAAAATGACCAAAATGACCAAAATAACCCAAACGACCTAAATGACCAAAATGACCAAAATGACCAAAATGACCCAAACGACCTAAATGACCCATATGACCAAAATGACCAAAATGACCAAAATTACCAAAATGAAGAAAATGACCAAAATGACCAAAATGACCAAAATGACCGAAATGACCAAAATGACCAAAATGACCAAAATAACCCAAATGACCTAAATGTCAAATATGACCAAAATGACCAAAATGACCAAAATGACCAAAATGACCAAAATGACCAAAATGACCAAAATGACCAAAATGACCAAAATGACCAAAATGACCCAAACGACCTAAATGACAAAAATGACCAAAATGACCAAAATGACAAAAATGACCAAAATGACCAAAATTAACAAAGTTACCAAAATTGCCAAAATTACAAAAATTACCAAAATTATCAAAATGACCAAAATGACCAAAATGAGCAAAATGACCTAAACGACCTAAATGACCTAAATAACCAAAATGACCAAAATGACCAAAATGACCAAAATGAAGAAAATGACCAAAATGACCAAAATGATCAAAATGGCCTAAATGACCTAAATTACAAAAATGACCTAATTGGCCAAAATGACCTAAATGACCAAAATGACCAAAATGACCAAAATGACCAAAATGACCAAAATGACTAAAATGATCAAAATGACCTTAATGACCTATATTACAAAAATGACCTAAATGACCTAAATGACCAAATGACCAAAATGACCAAAATGACCAAAATGACCAAAATGATCAAAATAATCTAAATGACCTAAATTACAAAAATGATCTAAATGACCAAAATGACTAAAATGACCAAAATGACCAAAATGATCAAAATAATCTAAATGACCTAAATTACAAAAATGATCTAAATGACCAAAATGACTAAAATGACCAAAATGACCAAAATGACCAAAATGACCAAAATGACCAAAATGACCAAAATGACCAAAATGACCAAAATGACCAAAATGACCAAAATTGACAAAATTGACAAAATTGACAAAATTGACAAAATTGACAAAATTGACAAAAATGACAAAAATGACAAAATTGACAAAATTGACAAAATTGACAAAATTTACAAAATTGACAAAATTGACAAAATTTACAAAATTGACAAAATTGACAAAATTGACAAAAATGACAAAATTGACAAAATTGACAAAATTTACAAAATTTACAAAATTTACAAAATTTACAAAATTGACAAAATTGACAAAATTGACAAAATTGACAAAATTGACAAAAATGACAAAAATGACAAAATTGACAAAATTGACAAAATTGACAAAATTGATACTTTTAAAGTTATAAAAATGAACAGTGTTTAAATCACGAAAAGCAAACTAAAGCTGAAGAGCCACAGCTGACCACTTATAATGTAAACCAAATGTAATTATTATAAGAAAGATTCAATAAAGTATATTTATTCAAACAAAAAAAGGTTAAATGACAAAATTTACAAAATTGACAAAATTTACAAAATTTATCAAATTGAAAAAAATATTGATAAAATAATAAACAACACAATTTTTATAAAAAATGAGTTTTTTAAGGAATGAAGCGTTTGAGAAATTACGCATTTTTTTATTGTTACTGAAATGTTTCCAACAATCCATTTCCATATAAAGTTTAAATAGCGAATTTCTATTCAGTAACAATAAAACCACTCCCCAACAATTTTAAAAGTCACGGGGATTGTGAAAACCTTTTTCAACCCTCCCCCCACCATTCTGACCGTTTGATTGACGGGTGCCACTCGAGTTCATCAAATGCACGAATTAGACAATTATTGAAACTAACCAAAACAAACAGAGGTTAGGTTCGCGTTTTTTTTGTCTGTTTTTGCTGCTGCACTTTTTCAAATTTGTGTGTGTTTCGTGTGGGGAGGCGGCGCCCATTCGTGCGTTAAATTGGACACGTCACTAGAATGTTTGAATTTTTGCGTGTTTGAACTAGAGCGATTTTGTCTTTTTTTTGCTTTCGATTTGGGGGTTGAACAAATCTGTAAAAAATGATACTGCCACCTAGTTTGTTCGATTGCAGAGTTCGACTTAATTGCTCAAAATTATTTAACCGTCAATCAAGCCGGATCGATTGATGTCTGGGCTTTAAAATTCGTGTTTTTACTAATTGAAATTGATGGTTGACGAGGAAATGGAAGCGACTTTTGTTTGCAACATGTTTTATTGAATTTTCTGCAACAAATATCCGACGTCAGTGTAACATCTGGCTCGCCCCCTAAATTAGTTGTAGAATTGTTTGTTTTTCTATCCCTCTTACAATCCAGGACAGAGTGCCATCTACCGGCTGTTTCGCCGAAAACTATGACAAAAAAAAACTAGCCACCATGTCCGTCCGTTCAATTTGGCTTGTCGAAGTCGGGGCTGGCACGAAGCGATAAATTTGAAGTAAACATCACACACAAACGGAGTCATTGTGTTTTACCGAACTATCCTGACAAAGTCGGGAATGCAAAAAGGACTAAGGACGAGGATAGTGAGGGTTGCCTGGACCTGCAGGAAATCTTGGAAATTTTACCACCACGAATTTATGATTTTGAAATCTGCTTTGGGAAAGGAATTTGTGTACAGTTATTCTTCCAAGCAACTGATTTAAAAGGAATAGATTTTTTTTATTTCTGTATACTTATTTATATTTTTTTTAATTCTCATCACTTTGGCAACCGTCTACACAAAAAACGATTAAAATATCCAACAATCTGTATCTTAATTTAGTGTCTTGGACAAAGTTGCTTAAAACTCCTCAGAAATTATTTAATTGGATTTATCACACAAAAAAACGTTACTTAATCCATTTTGAGGTGGTTGATGCCTTCCTCACATTCATAAAGTCAAAACATTCAGTAAAAATAGCAACAAATCAACTATATTGCTAATTTATTTTGATAGGGTTCGCCGACCTTCAATATTTCTGGCTCATCGGCAAGGTCTGATAAAAAACCTATCCAACGATAGTTCACATGGAAGATGCCGACAATATTTCTATCACAATATCTAAAATCCGGCCTCCAAAAAGTGTATAAATAACACTTAAGTGAAAATTACTTTTGAGAGGGTTGTCAGATCTGCAATGTTTTGGGCTCATTGGAAAGGTCTTTTTAATACTTTTCTGAAAATGTAATAACCCGTTGATACCCGAGCCTAAAGTTGGTGAAAAAAAAGTTTTTTTTTGATTTAAAATGACTTTTTTAAAATCGGTAATAACTTTTCAGGATCGAGTTTTACAGCTTTGGTATGTTCTACAAAGTTGTAGAGCATTAAATTTTCAATGAGAATCTCACTGTTGGGAATATTTGGATGGAGCGCACCATGCAAACCAAATCGTATGAAACTTGGGTTTTCCATACATTTTTTCGATTTTTCCCATACAAACTTCACCTCCAAGTATCAATGGGTAAATGATGACCGATTTTGCTCATATTTGGTCCAGAGTCCTAAAATAGGTCAAGGAACAATTATCAGCTTGTGGAGCGAGGTTTTGAAAAAAAGTCCCACATTCAGGGCACCCTAACCTACACACATCCACACAGACCTTTGCTCAGAACATGATTCTGAGTCGATATGTATACGTGAAGGTGGTTCTACGAGGTCAAATTAATAAGTTCAATTTTCGAGTGATTTTATAGCCTTTCCTCATTAAGGTGAGAAAGGCAAAAACACAAAACAAAAAAAAATATGATTTTTTTTAATCGAGCGTCCTTGAAATGATGATCTCAATCCTGTTAAAAACGAAATCTTGTTAGCAGGAAATTCATTTAAATTTCAAAACGGTAATTTTTTGTTGAAAATTTCTATGAATAGAAAAAAGTTGCAACATAAACTTCAAAAAAGGAGTGGTATTCATTGTTGCTTGATAACTTGGTTTCAACAAATGTTGAAGTATTTTAAAAGTTATTAAACTAAGATCATGAAGTGTTATAATTTTAATAATAATGAAGAATCAGGATTTAATGACTTTATGATAATAAGTTTGAAGGTAAAAATAAATTTCAATTTTCGGATTTCTTGTTATACAATTTTGCCCTAAGAGCAAATGACTTTTTTAACTAAAGAGATTTACATGTTTTTGAAACGCGATTTGAAAAAAAAAACCTTGAAAATTTTAAAACAACCAATTTCTTTAAAAATCGGGAAATTTAATTAAGATTCGTGCTTGTCAGTCAATTTGAATTCAAAAAATGATGCTGCTATGAAATAATTTATTACTACAGAGATTTCACGTCAAAATAGAAGCACTCAAATTAAAAGTGCTCCGATTTCGCTTATACTTGGTCTTGCAGTTATTTGAAGTTTTTTTGAAGTTATCTGATTAGTCAGATCCGTATTTTTTTTTGTTTGGCAAAAAGGGTGTGTCCTATTCGAGTCAGGGGTGGTAAAAAATAGACGTTTCTCGACGATGTTCGAAATAAAATTTGAAAATAAAAAATCATATCTTCGGAACGGTTAAACCGATTTTAGCGATTTTAGGATGCATATTCTATGTTAGTAAAAATGTGTAATTTTACCCCTGAAAATGTGTAATTTTACCACTTTTCTGGTGTTGTGCCACTTTTTCAGTCTAAATTGAAGTAAAATTACAGCATAAAAGAGGTAATATTCAACCTTTCAAAATAATACCTTGTAAATTTACACAATTTTTTACTGTTAAAACATTCAAATCCATGAAACCAACTTCAACACTATACTGCCCAAATTTTGTTTTTCGATAATTTTTATTTTTCCCATGTCGTTTTGTCATTTTGAGCAACTTTTGTTCTACGAAAAAAATTTCATTTATCTTGTTTAATTTATTTTCTGATAGTATTTGGCTTCCTCACTACATATTGCCTATCAAGTTTTTTTTAAATGTTTTTTCAGTAACTTTTTAAATTTTTTGCATGTTTTTCACACTTTCTACTATACAATGGCATTATCATCTAAATTGTAAAAAAATGCTTAAAGGCATAGTCTGATACACTACCAAAATTACTGCATCCTTATTTTCACATAATATAGAGGAAATGTTACAGCCGACTCCCTGGCTGTCGATCTTCTCGATATCAATAATGCTCCATGTACCGATGAATTCAGTCCCTTCAAACTGTATACTTCGATTGTCTTTATTCCTCGATATTTTCTCTTGCTTGAAGGATCTCTTCCTCGACGGTCCCTTGGATTCTATTTGCTTTAAATATCTATTCCGGTTGTCAATAATTTTACCTTCTCATGGCTTGCATAGACATTTTTCTTTGAGAAACGAGGCTTTGAAGGGTGTTTGACATTTATTTGTTTTTGTTTGCTGGACGTTGCCATGATTCTCTCCTATAGCTGGTCAGCAAGAAAAAACAAATTTCAATCGAGTCTTCATTTTGCATCGTTCTGTAAACTGATGCTTCTCTTCCTCGACGGTCCCTTGGATATTGACAACCAGAGAGTCGACTGTAGTTAGAAACACAGCCAAAGTTGACCTCAGGAAAAAGGCATTTAAAAAAAATGGCAAAGTTACATTAAATAAGTCACCCAACCTAAAAATTTTCTTAAATTTTAGGAAGCTCTTCTTCCCAATGCTTTTTAAAGATCAAAATTTAGCAAATTTTTAGATCGAAGCCCGTCTAGAGGCAGTTTGTAGAGGGTTAAGTATTGACGCAACTAATGGTCCGATTTTCATGGTTAAAATATGAAACATTTTTGAAATTTTCCGATCTTTCCGAAAACTACATTTTAATTTTTTTCAAATCAAGACTATAATTTCAAAAAGACATAATATTTAATGTTTGGTCCTTTTGAAATATTAGTCTTGTTTAAAAAAAAAAAGTATATTGTTTTCGGAATGATCGGAAAATTTCATGAATGTTTCAAACTAATGCCAACTGAAAAGTTAGCATTCGATGTCCCCTGAAACATATCAAAAATATTTAAAAATTGTGTTTTTTTTTTGCAAATCTAGTTTTAGTGACAAAAAGTGAAATTAAAAATTACCAAAAAAAAAATTGTTTTGTGTATAATTTTTTTTTTCAAGTGTAGTCCTAATAAATCCATACCCACAACTTTGCCGAAGACACCAAATCCATAAAAGATACAGTTTTTTTTTAATTTTCATAAATCCACTTTTTTCAGGGGATAGGGGAAAATCTCCACGGTATCTTCAAAAAACGTATCAAATTTCGGTATATTTGATTTTGTCTAAAAAAAATTATGTGAGTTTTAAATAAAACATTAAATGCATCCTGATCAATGGTTCTATTGACGTATACAAGTTTTATTTTTACATTAGGGAACAAACAAATTTTCGTTCAAATCTAATAAATTATTGATTGGTGAGCGTGACGAAATTTCTTTTCCTGGAATCATCAGTTTATGACTTTACTGATTTTCTTATAACTAGGTATTTATCTGATGTTTAGTCAAACTGTTTTCAGTCAGTAGTTTACGGCAGCAAACTCCAAATCAAAACGCAGTATTTATCCATTTAAATTACCACTATTCCCCGTTTAACGATCGCGCACCCATCGGAGATCAACTTTCGATCGCCATAAATCTCCCCCCTCAAGCATCAACCTATCCCTAAACCAACCTTTCGGTGGCTCCCTTAACCGTTCCCTCAGATTAGCTATCCCCAATGGAGTGCGGTGACCATTTTCAAACGTCGTAAAATCATAAAAAGTCGTTAAGGTCCGTCGTCGTCGCCGCCGTTGGCGGCCCGAACGGGCCGTAAAACTGCAATTACATCGCAATCAATGTCATTTTAAATATGACTTTACAGCCCACGGCCCTCCGTGGACTTGGTTGCGAGCCAGTCACAACAACTTTAACAATTCAACTGTTTTGAAAGCTACTTGGGTTGGGTTGGGCTGGAAGGTGTTACTAATTCTGCGCCGCGGTCCAAATTATACGCGACTTTGCTTTGGGCAATATTGCGCTTCAAACATGAACGCCATTTGAATAAATTGCTTTGACAAAACGCCTCCGACCTTTGGTGGGTGGAGGAAATTTTGTAATTTTTCAACTTTTTATGGCTATTTTCTGCTCTAGTTTGAGGGAATCACACACACACGAGTGTTGAACTCGTACGTGACTGAGTTGATGCACAAATTCCAGAAAGATTCGTCCTCGTCTTCGTCGTCACCCCCCGGAAATATGCCCTGATTGGAGGTATTAGTTCGCATTTTGATTACATAACCGCAAACAAATTGCATAAACTTTAGGATTAAATTTGATAAACGTCTCGCTCGACGACGACGATTTGGACCAGGCTCGCTAGACAAGTTTTGCATCCTGCAAGTTTCCGGGGCGAACGAAAGTTTCCCCCCTTCGACAATCTGCCAACACTTTCCACTTCATCGGCCGCACACCCCCTTCAAGTTGGAGAGTAACGAATTTTACCCTGATCGAGCAACTTTTCCAAATCAGTTCCGTTTTCCGGATTTGTGCAACCGGGCTTGCTCTGGGGTCTCTTCTTCTCGGTTTGGAACACATTCCAAACGACGACGGAGTTGGTCCTCCGAAGACGACACCATCGACATCGGTTTCTGTGTGCTATCTATCTACACGATCAATTGAAGCTGTTCGGAATTGGGTTAAAATGAAAATTTCAACCACCTAATTTAAAATTTAGCATGAACTTTTTTTTCAAAAAAAAAAAAAATGTTAAAATCGACACAATTCAAAACCATTTAAAATAAGCGTGCATGTTTAGTAGTGCCCTTTAAGGAAAGTAAGTAAAGTACAGAACAGGCGCAATGTTGTTATCGGTTGACTATGGGGGGTGCGAGGAGGTGCCGTTTGCACTGCTGAGGAGGTCCTGATTTGATTCCTGGAAGGTCTTCGACGCCTCGGCTGAATATAGACATGTGCTGTTGAGGTTGGGTCCGTTTTAGAAATTGGAGTTGTTGTCAGTGGTTTGAAAAATTTGATAGCATTATATTTTTCCTTCATTTGTGTTAAATTTTAAAACATTCTGGATTTTGTCTACTTGAAGAAAAAAACATTGCCCTATTTTTTGAAAATTCATTAGGCCGTCGCAAATATTTTTTGAAGTTTATGTCCCTCTACTCTGACCAAAGTCAGGGGGGGGGGGGGGGGGCAAAAAATATAAAAAAAAGTATAAAAATTGAAAATACGAGCCATGATTTCAGCATTTTAATGAAAAAAGTGTTTTAAAATGCATTATACACCTGTCCAGTTGTTTGCTATCATTAGTTTTTAAAATATCTAAGTATTGACGAAAATTTTATTTTTTGCGGTGCTGTACATTGGAATTTCTATAAAATTTCAAAACATTTTTAAACAAGCCCAAACATGCTAAATATGAGCAGAAAAATGCATTTTAGATTGTTTTCAGTTGATATAACTTCTATTTCCATGGAAATTTTGGAGTTTTTTGGAAAAATATTTTTTTTGCTTCCTGATTTTTCAGATCAATTTTGAAGGGGGAGGGGGCGACATAAACTTTGAAAAATATTTGCAACGGCCTTATTATGGAGACAAAAATTTCAAAAATATAATTAATTTTTTGGAGTATATAAAAAATGAGAAGTTCCATGTAAAATGATTTAATGATCAATAATATAAAAAAAATCTAAAATTCACTCACTTGTTTTAAAAAGTATAAAGATCCTATTTTTTATTTTTTTTATTTCAAAGATATTAGAGTAACTCGTACGGTGCAAAAGTGCACACCAGCCTTTTTAATACTTAATTTTAACTTAAAAAAGTTCATATTAGGGGTTTCGACTTGTTTTAGTGACAGTTTCATGTATTTACAAAAATAAAGTGAAAAAAAATAGTTTGTGAAAGTTATTGGGAGAAGTAAAATTTTGGCCATTTTAATCTAATATTTGAAATATACAAAAAATGGTTTACAGAACTGAAGGTGCACGAAATATTTGAAACCATTTAACTAGCGTTTAGCCTAGCCAATTACCTTGCTAACGCTTAAAGAATGTTTGAAGTTTTTCTCCTTTTTAGTTTTTACCATCATTTTTCCTTTTAAGAAATTTGCGGGCAAAGGTGCATACTGAAATGTCCATACATTTTTGTATGAAAAACCTTCAAGAGTAGAGTATTTGTAAATATTGCTCGGTTTGTTCTAGAGGTCGTATCGAGGTGCTCCGATTCGGATGAAACTTTCAGCGTTTGTTTGTCTATACATGAGATGAACTCATGCCAAATATGAGCCCTCTACGACAAAGGAAAGTGGGGTAAAACGGGCTTTGAAGTTTGAGGTCGAAAAAGCATAAAAAATCTTAAAATTGCTCGCATTTCCGTAAAACTTCATCAATTTCAATTCTCTTTGATGCATTCGAAAGATCTTTTGAAGCACTTCAAAATGTGCCATAGACATCCAGGATTGGTTTAACCTTTTCTCTTAGCTTTTGCAAATTACTGTCAAAAATTGATTTTTTTAAAACCTTAATATCTTTTTGCAACAGCCTCCAACACCCATACTCCCATAGGTCAAAAGATAGGTAATTTCATGGATTATAAGCCTATGGTATTAACTTTTTGGCCAATCGCAGTTTTTCTCATAGTTTTTTGCTTTTTCTAGAACAAACATTTTACAACGTTCGTGTTTGCCCTGTAGGCCAAGAAGACCGCACTTTTTGGTCTCAATTTGGTCATCTTCGGAATCCTCGGACAATTTCACGTAAGTTAGAAGTATTGAAGTCGTAATTTTGATTTAAAAAATAATTAAATAAAACATTTATGCAAAAAGAAAAAGATCTTATTTACCCTGTAACCAATACGTCAAAAGCTGTATCAAGTAGGCGAAAACCTGTTTTACCCTAAATCCAACAAATTGTTAAAAAATATTTTAATTCATTCTGAATGACAATTTTTACCAAGCTTCCCATGCGCCAGTGCCAACGCACACCGCGGGTTTGGTTTTCTAGCTTCGGCACGAGCCTGAACCCATTGTGTGTTGGTATTTTGGTTCATCGTACCAGCGCACCACGACAATCTCGGCTCGTCGCCTCGGTTGTGTGTCTGGCACTCACCCGAGGCATGAACCCAGCGTGCCGTGGTACGCGCCGTGGTATTGAAACCGGTTTGTACCGCCAGCGCGTACCACGGCACGTACCTCGGCTCGTGCCGAGTGAAGCACCTTGGTTTATACGCTGGGTTCATGGCTCGGGTGAGTGCCAGACACACAACCGAGGCGACGAACCGAGAGTGTCGTGGTGCGCTGGTACGTTGAACCAAAATACCCTCGGCTCGAGAGAGTCGGGTACGGGTGTAAACCGAACAAAGCAGGCGCAAAGCAAACCCGAGGGACAAGTGAACCGCGTGTACCGCACGGTGCAGGGAAGCTTGAATTTTTACAATCAAATTTACAACTCCAATACATCTAACTTACGTGAAATTGTCCGAGGATTCCGAATGTGACAAAATTGATTCCAAAAAGTGCCGCTAGGGCGGCCTACAGGGCAAACACCAACGTTGTAAAATGTTTGTTATAGAAAAAGCAAAAAAACTATGAGAAAAACTGCGATTGGTCAAAAAGTTAATACCATAGGCTTACAGTCCATGAAATTACCTATCTTTTGACCTATGGGAGTATGGGTGTTGGAGGCTGTTGCAAAAAGATATAAGAGGTCTAAAAAAATTAATTTTTGACAATAATTTGCAAAAGCTAAGAGAAAAGGTTAAACCAATCCTGGATGTCTATGGCACATTTTGAAGGGCTTCAAAAGATCTTTCGAATGCATCAAAGAGAATTGGAATTGATGAAGTTTTACGGAAATGCGAGCAATTTTAAGATTTTTCATGTTTTTTGGACCTCAAAATTCAATGCCCGTTTTAACTCACTTCCCTTTGTCGTAGAGGGCTCATATTTGGCATGAGTTCATCTCATGTATAGACAAACAAACGCTGAAAGTTTCATCCAAATCGGAGCAACTCGATACGACCTGTTACACATTGGTGAAAAACTCGCACATTGAATAACAATTATTTCTGATGGTATTGATTTAAAATCACAATAAACAGTATTTTTGTCAAATAATAACACTTATGCGAAAATAGTATGGTTATTAACCCTAAAAATAAAACTTTAGTTACATAAGTACTACTTAGTTTAAATAACTCAATGTATCAAATAAAATTGATTTGGAGGGTAAATAGCAACCCTGAATACAAAACTAAATAAAAAACTAACTTAACATCAAAAAATAACAAAACGATACTTGAAAAATAATTCACAAAATTCGTGCATATTTTTAAATCTCAAGTTTTTTTTACATGTAACAGGGGTCTTTAGGTTGGTGCAAAATTTGCTACCTGAGTTTTTTTTTTTTTGTATCAAATATATTGTTAAACTGAGTTGCGTTGGAGAATTTGAACGGTGTGCGTCGCGGTCCTCACGCAGGATTTTCGTTGCCGTTTCCGTCTTTGTTGTCCCCTCGATTGTGCGTGTATTTCGATCCGGGCGGTTTCGCGTTTTTGCATTTTAGTTGGTTTTATCTTTCCACAGCCGGCTGTCTAAGATTGAATCATTTATGCTAAACTCAACACCAAATAACCGGGAATAGTCTCATCCGCATACTCCGACTGTTTGCCTTGAGAATGCATAATACGTCACACCATTAAACAAAATTTATTGATTATTGGGTCGCATCATCATCCTCTATGTTGAATCCTGGCCATTACCCTTACCCACTAACAAAATCCCAAGTAGAAGTAGTTTTCCGGCACACGCGGGGGTGTGGATATCGTATAGAACCCACCCTTGGTAGCAGCCTGTGCTAACTAACATTCCCGTCCCATTCCCTCGAGATCTACAAACTGACATGGCGGGCGTCGTTGGTGGCCAACGACTGTTTCCTATTCGCACCGGCTCTAGTTTTGATGATCGTGATGTTTTATCTTTTCAGCGCATTCATGCATGCTGTTGATAAGGGAAACATCATTTGATCGTTGAAGCGTGTTACCGGTTGTGCTGATGGGATATTATGGTCCTGTTCAGCAACGGAGAAGGACAACCATGGGTGGTCTCTCATACTCATGCTCATGCTCATGTATCAAATATATTGTTAAACTATATTTTAAAGAGCAGAGAGAAAAATGTAATAAGCAATTTAAATAGATTTTACTATTTTTTTTTTTTTTTTGATAAATGTGCGCAGGTTTCAAATTATTATTTTCAGGTATTTTTTTTTGTCAGTTTAAAATTATTTCACATATTGTTGAATAGCAGAGAAAATTTTAAAGTTTAAAGTTGAAATTTTGTGAAAAGTTAGTTTTTTTTTTCAGTGTCGTCAAATTAGCCCGCATTTTTAAGTCACGGTGTCTCAGAAAGTATTGGTTTGAATATCAATGTTTAAAAATAAATCTTTTCTGAAATTTTCAGCCCTTTCTAAAAAAAATAATCTAATTTTTTAAAATCAAGAACCTTCTAAAAGAAAAACTAAAAACCGCACTTATTTGCTTCACAACATGATATTTTGTTTTTTTTTTAGTTTTGTTTGCCAATATTTTCGATTTTTATAAAAAATACAATTTTCCTATTAAAAAAAAGGATTTCAACATTTTTCTTTGAACCTTTTTTTTTCTTTTAAAAAAACCCTCATTCATAAACTACTTTGTCGAATCGATCGATCTTCAATTATTATTCAGAGGGATGGCTACTAAATCGGCTCAACCTTCTACAACCCAAATTTATTAATCAAAATTTTACTTTTTAATGAAAAAATAGTTTTTAATTCATTATATTTCTTATTTCATATTATTTCTGTAAAGATTTTTTGCAATCCTAAATTTCCATAAAATCTCATATCAGCGAAAAACAATTTCAACGAAAAAATAAATTCACGGTTCTTAATTCAATTATATTCAAATCGGTTTTATTGGTGAATAATCAAGTTACAATAAGTTCTTTAGAAGTGCATTAAAGAGTTATGGAGCTCTTTTCAGCTGTGTGCTACATTATAATCCATTTTGAAACAATTATTGATGTTAACTAAAAGTTAACCGAGATAAGAAAAAATGTGAAAAAACTTACTAAAATCGAAAAGAACCTAGTATGCTAGTATGCGTATTTTTATGCTTTGTAGATGTACCTCATCATCAGCTCCCCGAGGGCCAGAAATGGCTCCGCCAACTCACGGTACTGTAAATGTAAATGTTAATTTACAAACAAGCTGTTTGAGCTCGAGAGTTTGAAATGATAAGAAACGCTAGGAATTATATTTTGTTTCGATGGTTTTTGCTGTACCTAATTTTATTTTTGTTAAAATTTTGATGTTTGTCGACTTCTGAAGGCAATACACGAAAAAAAATATTTTTTTTTTTCGTAGAACAAAGATTGCTCAAAAAGTTTGTTAAAATACGGAAAAACAGAATAAAAAAAAAACGCATATAAGGCATAGAGGGTCAAACTGCTATTTTTATTGTTATTAAAATAAAATTCAAGTAAATCCTTAACTTAGTTTTTATTCATTAAATTTTAAATTGGTGTTGATAGTTCATTTGACATTAATTGAGCAGAATTTCGATCCTTCTTTTAAATAATATTTTATCATGTTAATCGTGATTCCAATGAGCGGTTTTATTTAGATTAGACGTCAGATAGAAAATATTTCAGTAAGTTGACAGGTTTCAGTTTCATGTACTTTCCTGGATTTATACTCAACATATCATGTTTAATTAAAAACTGCGTTTATTTACTGAATTTAGTCATCATTTAAGTTAGTTTGGTGGATTTTTGAAAAATAAAATTTAATGTTAGGTTCAACTTTCATGTTCATTTTCAGAAGTTTAAAGTAGAAATTATCATAAATTTTATAATCCAGTTTTTTTATTTTGAAAGAGTGATGATAAAAACTTAAAATAAAATTTGTATTTAGTTTAATTTTATTTACAGGATTTTTTTTCAATTTTGAAAATTTGGATAGTTGAGTAAATACCCCTATCGGTGCAATTTTACCTAAATTTATGTTTAAAAATGTTCATTGACAAATAATAAGATATAAAATAATGCTTTTTTTCTGTTATTATTTTTTCTCAAACAATGTTCAATTTTCATGATCTTTTAAGGATTTTTCGTGCAATTTTGTTGTTGTAATTTAATTTATTTCGTTGTTAAGCTTAACTTGTGTGCAGTTATTATCCTTAGCTGCGATGTGGACTACCGATCAATTCAATTTTTGGAACAGAGTTGCCTATAGAATCGAGTGCCTAAGTAATCGAGGAAATCTAGAAAAGAAAAAAAATCAAAATAGTCTTCGAGATAGCTAAAACATAAAAAAATATTACAAAATTCACCAAGTATTTATCAATTTCTTAAACTATTTATTAACATTCAATCCTTCTATTACTTTTTAAATCTCTATTACTTTTACTCTGTTTCTCTAATTTTTTTTATCAAAGCATTTTCAGTATTTAAAAAAAAAATCATTATTCAAAGAATTGCATTTCTTCATTATAATTATTTCAGAATCTTGAGAACTTCTGCCCTGCCCTACAGAGCCTTCCCAGAGCAAGGCGTCCCCACCCAACGAGCCTTCCCCCCACAATCGCCACTAACATACCCAGTTCTGAGGACTCTGCTGCTAAAAACCAAGTCAATCGTGAAGAATGGAAAATTGCTTCCTTCCTGTGTGAAAATGAGTTTCAATTTTCCTTACCCCCCTCCCAGCAACCATCGTGTCGAGTGAGGCAACTTTTCCTTTGCGCACATAAACTTGGACTGGGGGTCTTGGGGGTCGTCAGGGGAAAGAGGGGGGATAGACACGTGTTATTACACTACACTAAAACCCCCGTTTACGCGCAGGCGTTACGCTTTTTGTTTGGTTGATTTCTCGAAAACAGTGTAATGTTTTTACATTCTTTTGACAGCAATTTGTAGATCTGCACAAGATGTATAAATCGCTTTAAAAAGTTTGCAAAAATATTGCGTCGTTCCAGAGAAATCGACGAAATACAAAGCGTAACGCCTGAGCGTAAACCGGGGTTTTAGTGTAGTTGCATTCGAACTGCATATTGGCAGAGAGTGGGAAGTTCGCCATCGGTAGACGATGCAGTTCGCGACAAGAATTTTGCATCGACCAATTTGGTTTGTGTGTGAGTGGGGATGATGTGATTTGCAAGAAGTGTTGAGCTTGTTTAGGGTCCTGGAAGGATCAAATTGAGTGAAATTAAGGTCCTTTGTAGCTGTTGATTTGGGGCACTTTTAGGAAGAGATTTAAAAGAATCTGAAAAAATAAATTTGAAGCTATCAATTTAGCATTTTTTGTAATTTTACATGTATTTACGTGTAAAAGTTAAATTTCAACTAAAATTATGTAATTTTACACAGTTTCTGAGCCATTTATTACTTATATATTTGTCTGAAAGATTTTGTGAACCAGAATTGTTATTTTAACTTTTGAAACTGAGTTAAAAAAACACTGTTAAAATTTACACCATTTTACATGTAATTCTGTTTTGAAATAAAATGTATGTAAAATTACATGCAAATGATAATTTTATTCTTTTGAACTTGGAATCATCAGATTTTTTCATGTGCAGTAAATCTGAGTCAACATCTGATTCTGCCATTTGATTTTTCTAATTGAATTTGCATGAGAAAAATGTAAAAATGAGCATTATTTATTTATAATTTATCGTTCATCCGATCAAACAATGGCTTTAAATGAGTTTAATAAATAACATTTATTTTTCATTGAATCGTTTCTGCATCCAGTTAGTGTTTCTTTGTTTTATGATATTATATCACTTTTGTGCACACTTTTATCCAACCTACATCAATTGACACCCACAATCATGTCATCATTTATTCATCAATTAGCTGATGAATGAAATCGCCTTTTATTTGCATTTTTTCCACTCTCCTTTCCCACTCAAACATTTCGTCCCACGTGGGTGGTCCCTCATGTGGGGTACCAAAACCGCACGATTTACCCCACACCTCGCTTCCCCTACGAAAAAAGCAAAAAAACCGTTGAAAAATTAAACGCCACTCGTGCACATTTGATTACACGTTTTGGCTTCAACCGGACCGGGTTGGCGGCGGCCAATTATTCAAACTATTGCCACCAGCGGCGGCGCGGTCGTGGTCAGTTTAGAGTGGTGCTGTCAAAATGCTGTTGGGGGGCCACGTGTGAGGAATTTCTTGGTTATGAGATTTTTTTTTAATATTTTCTATGCTGATATTTTTTAAATTTTATGTTTTCAAATGTGTCAAAAAAAATCAAATAAAAATCACCAACTCACTTTTGCCTTCCTGCAATATTAACAAGCAATTAAAATTTCAATCATCAACCACCAACCACCACCCATAAATTGCTGAAAACTGGGTCGAGACCCTCGAAAAACGCTCCATTGTTGCAGGGCCCTCTTTGTTTCGGGGCGACACAGTGACACGCCGCTGGCCACGTGTAATTAAACGTGACCGGTGACACGTGGATCCGCCAGGATTAAGCGCCGCCAGGTGACAAGTGCCTTTGATGTCCGAGGGGGCGGTGTGACAGTAATGGTGTGGTTCGCAATTAAATATCAATTTGAGTGACATTTGAACCTGGTTTTTTTCGATTTTTTTGTTGCAAGAAGTTCGATGACTTTAAAGTAAAGTGAAATTTTTGTTGATAGAAAACAAATTAAATTGTAACGTGACTGAAACATGACTGTGACATGACTGCAACTTGACTGTGACATGACTGCAACATGACTGTGACATGACTGCAACATGACTGTTACATGACTGTGACATGACTGCAACTTGACTGTGACATGACTGCAACTTGACTGTGACATAACTGCAACATGACTGTTGCATGACTGCAGATTGAAATTTTCAAGACTTAAATTTGACTGTTACAAGACTGAAAACTGACTGTCAAGAGAATGAAACAGGACTGTTCCAAACTGTGTCATGACCTAGATCATAACCCTAATTTATGCTCACAACTGTTATTATGTCACGTCACATTCGCCCAACCCCGCCAATATCTCACCACGTCACACTGAAAAATTCCTTCCCGGCACCAATCTTGCCACCGGAGCACTAAACCACCCAAGTCCAACTCCATGACATGAAAAATGACCGTATTTTGCTTGCGCCGTCGGCCAAACTGTCCACCGCCACGGCACGGCTGCCAAGTAATGAGGTTAATCAAACTCAAATTGGTTTTCACCTCGCGACTAGAATGCAAATCACATGGACGGGAAGGGGCAGGTTGAAGTCGTGGCACTGTCAAGTATTGGAAGTGACACAGTGCGGTTTCAGTCTTGAAATAGTCATGTGACATAGGTGTCACGGTCAGTTGGCAGTCATGTCACAGTCGATTTGACAGTCTAGTTGCTTATGTTTCACAGTCAAGTTGCAGAAGTGTCACAGTTGTAGTGTTGTGACAGTCAAATAACTAAAGTTTGACAGTCAAATTGCTAAAAAGTTTGACAGTCAAATTGTTAAAAATATTGACAGTCAAATTTTTTAAAAGTTTGAAAGTCAAATTGTTGAAAATATTGAAACTCAAATTTTTGAAAAGTTTGACAGTCAAATTGTTAAAAAGCTAAACAGTTAAATTTTTGAAAAGATTGACAGTCGAATTGCCATAATATTTGATAGTCAAATTGTTAAAAATATTGCCAGTCAAATTTTTGAAAAGTTTGACAGTCAAATTGTTAAAAAGTTTGATAGTAAAATTTTTGAAAAGGTTGACAGTCAAATTTTTGAAAAGTTTGACAGTCACTGTTAAAAAGTTTGACAGTCAAATTTTTGAAAAGATTGCCTGTCGAAATGCCATAATATTTGACAGTCAAATTGTTAAAATATTGACAGTCAAATTGTTAAAAATATTGACAGTAAAATTTATGAAAAGTTTGACAGTCAAATTGCCATAATGTTAGACAGTCAAATTGTCATGATGTTTGACAGTCAAGTTGCTAAAAAGTTTGACAGTCAAATTTTTGAAAAGTTTGACAGTCAAATTGCCATAATGTTTGACAGTCAAATTTATAAAAAGTATGACAGTCAACTTTTTTGAAAAGTTTGACAATCAAATTGCCATAATTTTTGACAGTCAAGTTGCTAAAAAGATTGACAGTCAAATTTTTGAAAAGTTTGACAGTCAAATTGTCATGATGTTTGACAGTCAAATTGTTAAAAATATTGACAGTCAAATTTTTGAAAAGTTTGACAGTCAAATTGCCATAATGTTTGACAGTCAAATTGTTAAAAATGTTGACAGTCAAATTTTTGATAAGTTTGTCAGTCAAATTTTTGAAAAGTTTGACAGTCAAATTGCCAAAAAATACAGTCAATTTGCTAAAGTTTGACAGTCAAATTGTTAAAAAGCTAAACAGTTAAATTTTTGAAAAGATTGACAGTCGAATTGCCATAATATTTGATAGTCAAATTGTTAAAAATATTGCCAGTCAAATTTTTGAAAAGTTTGACAGTCAAATTGTTAAAAAGTTTGATAGTAAAGTTTTTGAAAAGATTGACAGTCAAATTTTTGAAAAGTTTGACAGTCACTGTTAAAAAGTTTGACAGTCAAATTTTTGAAAAGATTGCCTGTCGAAATGCCATAATATTTGACAGTCAAATTGTTAAAATATTGACAGTCAAATTGTTAAAAATATTGACAGTAAAATTTATGAAAAGTTTGACATTCAAATTTTTTAAAGTTTGACAGTCATTTTTTTTTAAATTTTGACAATCAAATTGCCATAGTGTTTGACAGTTAAATAGTTAAAAAGATTGAAAGTATTTTTTTTAAGTTTGACAGTCAAATTGCCATAATGTTTGACAGTCAAGTTGCTAAAAAGATTGACAGTAAAATTATTGAAAAGTTTGACAATCAAATTGCCATAATGTTTGACAGTCAAATTGTTAAAAATATTGACAGTCAAATTTTTGAAAAGTTTGACAGTCAAATTGCCATAATGTTAGACAGTCAAATTGTCATGATGTTTGACAGTCAAGTTGCTAAAAAGTTTGACAGTCAAATTTTTGAAAAGTTTGACAGTCAAATTTCCATAATGTTTGACAGTCAAATTTATAAAAAGTATGACAGTCAACTTTTTTGAAAAGTTTGACAATCAAATTGCCATAATTTTTGACAGTCAAGTTGCTAAAAAGATTGACAGTCAAATTTTTGAAAAGTTTGACAGTCAAATTGTCATGATGTTTGACAGTCAAATTGTTAAAAATATTGACAGTCAAATTTTTGAAAAGTTTGACAGTCAAATTGCCATAATGTTTGACAGTCAAATTGTTAAAAATGTTGACAGTCAAATTTTTAATAAGTTTGTCAGTCAAATTTTTGAAAAGTTTGACAGTCAAATTGCCAAAAAATACAGTCAATTTGCTAAAGTTTGACAGTCAAATTGCCATAACTTTTTACAGTCAAGTTGCAAAAAAGTTTGACAGTCAAATTGCAAAAAAAATTTGACAGTCAAATTGCAAAAATGTTTGACAGTCAAATTGCTAAAAAGATTGACAGTCAAATTGCAAAAATGTTTGACAGTCAAATTCCAAAAATGTTTACAGTCAAATTGCAAAAATGATTGACAGTCAAATTGCAAAAATGTTTGACAGTCACATTGCTTAAGTTTGACATTCAAATCGCTAAAGTTTGACAGTCAAATCGGTAAAAAGATTGACAGCCAAATTGTTTAAAAAAAATTGACAGTCAAATTGCTAAATTTTACAGTCAAATTGCTAAAGTTTGACATTCACATTGCTAAAACAATTGAAAGCCAAATTGCTAAAAAAAACTCAAAAAATGTGTGATATTACATCAGGAATTGGTGAATTTTCATCAGTATCACATTTTTACACATTTTTTGAGTAATGTTGCTCAAAAAAGTGGTTTTAAACTTTCCAAAATTAACTTTTTGTTGCTTTGTTGCCAAAGTTTGACGGTCCAACTGCTTAAGTTCGACACTTAAAAAAGTGGTGAATCAAGTTTCGGAAGTGTCACAGTTGTAGTTTTGTGACAGTCAAATTGCTAAAATTGTCAGTTAAATTGATAAAATTGACAGTCAAATTGCTAAAATTTGCTCTTGCTCTTGCTCTTGCTCTTGCTCTTGCTCTTGCTCTTGCTCTTGCTCTTGCTCTTGCTCTTGCTCTTGCTCTTGCTCTTGCTCTTGCTCTTGCTCGTGTTTTTGTTTTTGTTTTTGTTTTTGTTTTTGTTTTTGTTTTTGTTTTTGTTTTTGTTTTTTATTTTGATGTTTGTTTTTGATTTTTATTTTGATGTTTGTTTTTGTTTGTGTTGTTTATTTTAATATTTTTAATGTTTGTTTTTCTTTTTGATGTTCGTTTTTGTTTTTGATGTTTTTCTATGCTTGTTTTTGTTTTTGATGTTTGTTTGTTTGTTTGTTTTTGTTTTTGATGTTTGGTTGTGGGTTTTGTTTTTGATGTTTGTTTCTGGTTTTGATGTTTGGTTTTGTTTTTGATGTTTGTTTATGTTTTTTATTTTTGTTTTTATTTTTGGTGTTAGTTTTTGTTTTTGATGTTTGTTTTTGTTTTTGATGTTTGGTTTTGTTTTTGATGTTTGTTTTGTTTTTGATGTTTGTTTTTGTTTTTGATGTTTGGTTTTGTTTCTGATGATTGTTTTTGATGTTTGTTTTTGATTATTGTTTTTATTTTTGATGTTTGTTTTTGTTTTCGTTGTTTGTTTTTTATACTTTTTTTTTGTTTTTGATGTTTGGTTTTATTTTTGATGTTTGTTTTTGTTTTTGATGTTATGTTTTGTTTTTGATGTTTGGAAACCAGTTTTTGTTTTTTATGTTTGTTTCTGTTTTTGATGATTGGTTTTGTTTTTTATGTTTTTTTTTTGTTTTTGATGTTTGGTTTTGCTTCTGATGTTTGTTTTTGATTTTTGTTTTTGTTTTTGATGTTTTAAAACCAGTTTGTGTTTTTGGATGTTTGTTTTTGTTATTGATGTTTGTTTTTGTATTTGATGTTTGTTTTCATTTTTGATGTTCGTTTTTGTTTTTGATGTTTGTTTTTGTTTTTGATGTTTGGTTTTGTTTTTGACGACAGCTTTAGCTACATCACCCCTCATACATATTACTCACATTATACTCATTTCACACTCCTTGCCGGGGTAGTTACAGCATACAATAAAATACCAAACGAATTAGTCACGGGAGTTGACCACTGTTGACCACCGTTGAAATGAAGCAAGTAAAGCTTTCGAGGTCCAAGTCGCTGGGTCGGTACGGAAAAAACGTGTGCACATTGTCAATCTCAATAATCATAAATTAAGGCGCTTTGTTTTAATGCAAATGCACACGTTATCTGATAGCTGGTAATGTTCGAGCACCGCGAAAGGGACGGAGACTTCTGTGCTGACTCAAAGGTGTGCTTGAGGAACCGTGGACTCAAGAAGTGATGTTTGCAGAAGGGTATAGCTCTGATTGTGGGGACACACGGTTTGCATGTGATTGTTTGGTTTGGCGTGTTGGAGGTGGATTGAATGGCTTAATGTAATAACTGTTTTGTTTGTTGGACTCAACGGATTAAAATTCAGAAAAAAGTTTTTCCTAAAATTTCTTTGAAGACGAGAATTGTTGATTTTCCCCTTTTTTAAGAGGATAAGGGAAAATCTCCACGGTATCCTAAAGTAAGTTTTGCTTGAGGTTGGATGGATTTTTTTTTAATAATTTGATTGTTGTTGCTGTTAGGACAGCAAAAAGAAAAAAAACTAGTTTCATTAAAAAACATTTCTACATTTGTCATTCAAGTTTCGAATCAATATTTAAATTCAATTTGCCTTCAACAACATTTACCCATTTAAATCGAATCAACGTGCTCGGTTTACTTTGGCAATTGAATTTTTCAAAAGCCAGCAAATAAACCACTCTCCACAAGCTGACCCAGTTCGCTTCGTTCACCGTCGGTCAGATAATTCCCACTTGTGTAAAATATTGACTCGATTTTTTAATCAGCAAAAAACCAAAAACCAAAAAAAAAACGCCAACGTCCAACCACTCTCACCACTTCAAACATAATTATTCAATTCAATTAAACACGTCCCGGTGGGCACAGTCTCTTTCTTTCTCTATCTCTCGGGCGAGGTCAACAACATTTTGGCACCCCTGGAATCATCCCACCCTCTGTCAAGCTGCAACAAATCAGTGTGGCCAGAAAAATCGAACTCCCCCCAGGTTTGGAATGAAAATTTGAAGAACGGATTTTGAATCCAGTATGCGTAACAACAGCAACAACATTTGCAACAAACAGCGAACCCCCTCATCGTTTTGAAGGTGAGGGGAAAATGTCATAATAACGGTGTGTGACACTTCAAAGAATAATAATGAAACCACTCATCAACTGTCAAACGATGATGGAAGAAGGGTGGGGCACGGTGGGATGAATCAATATTCATTAAAGTGCACACACAAACTCACACACGCACCACGGTGAGATTAAACGAATGAATAATTTACACCCCGTGTTTACCAAACAGGTGATGATTGTGTTGTAATTAGATGGAAAACATATCGTTTCCGGGCAAGGGGCGAGAAATGTAAATATCACAATTTTTCACGTGATTTGTGAAGGGTTTCAGTTGCGATTTTATTCGTAGGTGATGTGGAGTTGAAATGATTTCTTTGCGCTTTATGATTTTTACTTAATTTTAAGTATAACTTTGCATCAAGAATTTGTTTTTTTTTATTTACGAGAAAGTTACAAATATTATTTTTATGTACAGTCCAGACTCGATTATCGGATAATCGAATCACGAACAAAAACTTTTTCTTTTTTTTTCAGTTTTCTTATTTTTTCACATCAAATTCGAGCGACCTCACTTTAGTCAAATTTTAGAGGTTGATTGCCTATTAAATTACCAAAGGCACTTTCTCAATATTTCATCACCGACATTTTGGCCGCCATCTTGGATTTGGAAATTCTGAATCATTTTAGAGTATTTTAGGGGCGTACATAAGCTGTACAATCAAAAATTAGACAACGAAAAAAACCTTTTTTTCGTGATTCGATTATCCAAAGTCAAATTTAGCATGGTAGTTCCTTGGCTAAATTAATTAGACTCATATTCTTTTTTTTGCGATTGAAGTTTTCTTTCCCGAGATAGGGATGTTCAAAAAATGAAGTTTTATTGACCATTTTCGCCAAAAACAAAAATCATTTGAAAAAAAAAATCCACGAGCGACTGAGCCGATTCTGACTCAGCAGGTTTAATCAAAAAAGTTAATTTGTTAGGCTCTCAAAGAAAAATACTGAATAGTTTAAAAATATAAACTTGCAGTTCAAATGCAAATTTTGCTTCAGGTTTTAAGGTCTCGGGACCTAAGAGCTCACAGCTGGAAATATTTTTCTGTGATTTCCATGAATTTTCTATAATTGTTTTTTTCAAAATATCATATCTCAGACTCGTTAACGAGAAAAAATCCCCGAAATATCGTAAAATATCCTGAAAATCATAGACAAACAAATTTGAGCTCTTAGCTCTTTGGTCCCGAGAACTTTAAATCAGCAGATAAAGTTTAATTTTTCCACCAATCTGTTGAAATGAGTCGAGCTAAAATTGGTTCAACCATTCGGGAGATATGATTTTTTGGAAACAGTGTTTTTTCGAAAATCGCTTGAAAAAGCCATTTTTGGACCACCCTATTTCGGATATGACCGCCCTATTTCGGATATGACCGCCCTAATTGCTGATCGTAAGGAGATTGTTTCGGCTTGCAGTCACAGGAAAACGCGTCGATTTATATTTTGTCGTCGCCAACGTTTCGGTCCTTGGTTGGGACCTTCTTCAGGGCCTATTTATTATTAATTATTTTGAAAACAATACATTTGGTTTTCAAAATAATATATAACAAATAGATTGTGTATGATTATTATAAAAATGATTATAATATTTTTTAAAGCAATTTTCTACGAAATCGGCTGATTTTGACCATTTTTATTTATTTGTGTTTTTTTATTTAGCTCAAACTTTATGGGGGCCTTCCCTATGACCAAAGAAGCTTTTTTTGTCATTTGTTCACACATACAAGTCTACATACAAATTTGGCTGCTGTCTATACAAAAATGATAGGTAAATGTTTGAAAATCTGTATTTTTTGAGTGAATTTTCTGAGCAACTTGATATCTTTGGCAAAGTTATTGTTGAGGACTTTTGAGAAAAAAAAAAAGATTTAAAAAAAATGGCGAAGATTTAATATTTATTTTTATACATTTTTACAATGGCCGTTGCAAATAATTTTTGAAGTTTATTTCCCTCGGCTCTGACCAAAGTCGAGGGGGGGGGGGGGCAAAAAATTAAAAAAAAAATGAAATTACAAGCCTAGGTTTCAACATTTGGATGAAAAAAGTGTTATAAAATGCATTTTACAGGCGTACAATTGCTTTCCAATCATTAGTTTTGAAAATATCGAGCTAATAGACGGATTTTTTTTTCGCGAAAAAAAAAATTTCGTGGGACTATACATTGGTATTTTGTGAAAATTTTAAATGTTTTCAAAGGAGTTCAAACATGCTAAATATGATGATAAACGCGAAAAAATGCATTTTAACTGGTTTTCAGTTGATTAAACTTTAATTTTCATTAAAATTTTGAAGGGCGACATAAACTTTGAAAAATATTTGCAACGGTCTAACTAAATTTCCTAAAATACGTATTTTTTATTTTTGAGATTTTTGGATATGTTTTTTTTTAAATTTACCTAAATTTTTATGTTAAATTTAGTTCGCAATCGAAAAGTACTTTACAGATTTTTTGATAAAGGTCCCCGTTTTTAAGACATAGCCACTGAAAGTTTGATTTCAGTGAAATAGTTGCAGTTTTTTGATATTTTTTGAAATAGTGGCTATGAGTGACAATTTCTGAAAATATTTTTTTTTCGAAAAGTTCAGAAAATTTTCTATAAAATTGTCCAAGAGACATTGAAGATTGCTTGCTAAGATACAGCGGCTTGAAGAAAAAGAAAACATTTGATATTACGCCCTTTTGAAATGTTAGTGACAAAAAAAATCACCAAATTATTTTTAACGTGTATTTTTTTTCAGTGTAGTCCATATCCATACCTACAACTTCGCCGAAGATACCAAAGCGATCAAAAAATTCCTTCAAAAAATACAGATTTATGAATTTTCATACAGTATGTAAAAAAAGTATTTACACCCCTTGGGCACTATGCACATTTTGTGATGAATCGTGTAAAAAATTTCAAGTTTGACAGGAACCTAGTACTACGTTTTGTTCAGAAACTCATGCCAAACATTTTGCTACAAAAAGCTCGTGAAAAGATTATTTCTTTAAAAAGTTATATAACAAATACTATTACGAAAATAAAAAAGGTGCAAAAAAAGTTTGTACACCTTTCGAAAAATTAGCATAAATAATGTTATTTGTTGACAAATCACCATAAATCCAGTATCCCAACTCCAAATAGGCATCCTTGACTGATTAAAAAAATAACTTGGATTGAATATAAAGTTTACTAACTACTTAGTATAAAAGTTTATATAACTCTGGAAATTCTATATAAAACTTATCTAAACTTAATTTTGCAAACTTTTAATTCAACTAAATGTAAATATATTACTATAGAATTGCTAAATAAACATTTTGGAGTGGTTATAACACCGCTTTGGGGGTATTTGTATCGATAGAATAGATTTTTCGTTGGAATTTCGTACCAACCCGGAATTATGTCGTAGGAAAATCCGCCGGCATCTGAACCGGTCCACGATTCACAAGTCAACCTATGTGGAATCGGAAAGGGCATAAAATTTCCGATCGTTTGATACCCAGACATCTAGGTTTTCTTTAAAACCTACGTTTTTAAAAACCTAAGCAAAAACGTTGTTATGGTTTCGTTTGAGCAAACTGCCAAAAATGTATGGAATTTCGTAATTTTTGTTCTCGTGGATCAAACTTACTTTTTGCCCAGGTATTTAAAAACGTAGGTTTTAAAGAAAACCTAGATGTATGGGTATCAAAAGATCGGAAATTTTATGCCCTTTCCGATTCCACATAGGTTGACTTGTGAATCGTGGACCGGTTCGGATGCCGGCGGATTTTCCTACGACGTAATTCCGGGTTGGTACGAAATTCCAACGAAAAATCTATTCTATCGATACAAATACCCCCAAAACGGTGTTATACCCACTCCAAAATGTTTATTTAGCAATTCTATGGTAATATATTGACATTTAGTTGAATTAAAAGTTTGCAAAATTAAGTTTAGATAAGTTTTATATAGAATTTCCAGAGTTATATAAACTTTTATACTAAGTAGTTAGTAAACTTTATATTCAATCCAAATTATTTTTTTAATCAGTCAAGGATGCCTATTTGGAGTTGGGAGACTGGATTTATGGTGATTTGTCAACAAATAACATTATTTATGTTAATTTTTCGAAAGGTGTACAAACTTTTTTTGCACCTTTTTTATTTTCGTAATAGTATTTGTTATATAACTTTTTATAGAAATCATCTTTTCATGAGCTTTTTGTAGCAAAATGTTTGGCATAAGTTTCTGAACAAAACGTAGTACTAGGTTCCTGTCAAACTTGATTTTTTTACATGTTTCATCACAAAATGTGCATAGTGCCCAAGGGGTGTAAATACTTTTTTTACATACTGTACATCATTTGGTGGCTTCTTTGGGCATACCGAAGGCACCAAAAAAGGTTTAGCGGGATGAAAAAATACAAAAAAATCGCATGACCGAAATCGCAGAGATTCGGTCATGTACCATTTTTGTATGTCCACAAAAAAAGGAAAAAAGGACAGGCGCCTCAGCACGCTCGGCTATCAGACCGATCATGAATGGAAAAGATAAACGCATATGAGCTTGATATTTCAGCCTAGTAGGTTTCCCATACTGATGGGCTTCATATTTTAGGGTATAATGTTACGTAAAATTTTATGAAATAATGCAAAATTTATTTTACACGTAGCTGGATTACTATTTTTAGCTGCTCTGGTTAGTTTAAGAAATGTCAGTTTTTTTTAATTTTTTGGTTTTTTTTCAGGACTTTTTTTAACATGATGAAACTTTACACAAAAATTATGCGACTTGCTGTGATCTTTCAATTTGACAATTTTGTCAGCTAGAAATTTAATCCCCTCAATGTATGCAACGCCAGCCACCGACAAGCTGCCTCATCCGATTAGGCCTCGAAAATTCCACAGGTGAAAATTACGTCGATTGTCGAAACCGTGCGGATGTTGCTGCTCCTGGTAAACCCCGATAAGCGGCAGGGATTTGCTCTCGCATCGGTAACCATTTTTTGGGGGTGCAAACTTCTTGGAGACAGAGCGTGCTGTGTTGAGTGTGCTGATTGCCACGGTCTGGTGGCGCTTTTTGGAGTTACAAAATTGCTGTTTTCGAGGGATTATTGTGACTTTACAAAATCAACCTTCTGTCCAAAGAGTATCGAAACGAAAACGCACGATCTTAGTACTCTAATAATACTCAATAATGCAGTATTGCAGAGTCTAGATCCCGGGTCAAAAGTCCCGCTAGTCGCCAGGAATAACTTCATTAAGGATGCTGCAGACATTCGCCGTTGCCAGGATTGTCATTAACATCGTTTCGTGTTCTAATTGTGGTGAGGGTTGTGAAAGGTGTCATCAGTTGAAAATTGATGATTTCGCTTTGATATTTGATCAAAAGATTTCTAAAATTGATTTTGAAGTTTAGAGTCAATCTAAGGGATAATTTTTTTTCACAGTGAAACTTGCATCACTGCCACGTGACAGCACCGACGAGCCTTGCTGCCAGATCCGAGTGGCCATTTTCAAGAAGTCCGCCCTGGTTATGAGATGTCGCAATTATTGCCACAAGCAATTAGCAGTCTGGCGACCCAGATTGGGATTTAAATGACAAAACCGTCCTGCAGCAGCGAACGATTGTATAATTTCACTCCGATTGTGACAGCGCTAATGGGAAATCAATAGAAGGTCTTATTAGAGTCCTTATTTGGGACGGGGAGTTATGAATATTCCGAGAGCTCAAGTTCTGAAATGAACAACAGCCGTTATCGTGCAGTGCGATCCGCAAGAATGTGTGTGAGTTTTGCGCTGAAGAGACAAAGTCCACACGATTGGCATTCCATCTGATAACGACGTTTTTAGTGCTGAATAATTCTCGAGCAGTGACTTCAGCCGGGAAGAATTGTTGACCTTGTGGAGAGGGACGGCCAACCAGTCGTGCAGGTTCTGCTGATGGGATCTTGATGGAGTTTCTGCAGTAGGTTGCAGGTTGTTCTTTTCTGGCTTGTTATCAAATGTTGAATTTGAGTCGTAAACTCTGAAAAATATTTGCAACGGCCTAACACAAAAAAAAAAATCAAGAACTCAACATTAAAATTACAAAAAACCCAAACATGTTTTTATGTTTTTTTTTTTAAATATTTTTCAATATTAAAAAGTTCAACAATTTTTTGATAATTTTTGAGTTTTTTTTTTATTTTTAAATTTTAAAATTTCTGATCAATATTTTATTTTTAAACTATTCCCTTTTTAGACTTTTGATAATCTTAATTTTTCAATTTCAGTATTTAAAATCGTAGGGCAAATAACATGTTTGTTCAGAAAAACTTCACACTTTTAACGGAAATAGAGGTTCGTTCAACTGGAAACAAAATGAAGTGCATTTTCTAGCGTCAATAATATGGCATGATTTGACTCATTTAAATTTTTTTTAAATTTTTATTCAAATTTCGATATGCGGTGTACCGCAAGAAGATTATTTTATCTCGAAATATTTTGAAAAAACTTAGGATGCAAAACAATTAGACTGGTGCAAAATGCATTTCAAAACACTTCGTAAACTGTAAAACCATGGCTTGCTATTTAAATTTTCAGTTGTTTTTTCCCATTCCCTCGACTTTGGTCAGAGTCGGGGGACATAAACTTAAAAAATATTCTCAGCGACCTGATTTTATTTGAATATAAACATTTCACAATTTTTCAATTTCTATATTTTCATTTCAAAGCGTTTTAACTTTAAGGTGAAACGCCTCATCATCGTGAGGCGTTTGTGTTAGTGTGGTGTGAATGTATTGGTTACGATGATGATCATTGAAATATACATGTATTAGTCATCACGTCAATCGAGTTTAAATGTAGTAGTGATGTTATGTTCTGTTTATTTAGCAAAATAAACAGTAACAATTTTGGAAAAAAAGTTAGAACTAATAAATTTCTAGTAATCTTCCCATTAATGTCGCAGCGATGCATCGTTAAATGAACAACTTCACATTGTTCGATATTATTTTAGAAATTTCAGACTCCTCGCTTTACAAATTTTCGACTCCTCGCTATCCGGCGCAAATTTTTCGCTTTTCATATTTTGAGAGGGCCAGTCCGTAGATCTTGAGCTGCTTCTCGATGGATCGTTCTCCTTGCTGACCACATCCGGGTCGGCCTGATCTGACTGCGACGCAAGCTTTTCGGTTGTCGTGAGTTGATGAGGGAGAGGGAGGATGTTCAAGCCGTGGATTTAGAGCTGCTGCTCGGCTCGGTGCTATCTGGCTGCCATCTGGCGCAAGCTTCTTATTTGCCGTGAGTTGAGGGGACCATTCCTTGATGGCCGCATCCGAGAAAGGCTTGATGTGGCTGCCACCCGGCGGAAGTTTTTCACTTGCCTCGAGTTGAAGGCTCGTCCTCTTGTCGTATATCGGTGCTTCCTGTCCTCTTCGTCGGTCAAAACCGGGACGGTGTGAACTGGCATTCATCCGGCCAAATTGCGATCTTGGCTCGGAGGAATTTTACTAAGTCACGGGAAGTGAAAAACTTCCACCGGGTGGCAGCCACATCAAGCTTTTCTCGGATGCGGCCATCAAGGACTGACAATCTACGGTCTGGTCCCCTCAACTCACGGCAAATGAGAAGCTTGCGCCAGACAGCAGCCAGTTAGCACCCCACTCAACCAAGACTAGTGAGATCAGGCCGTCCCAGATGTGGCCAGCAAGGAGAGCAATTCGCCGAGCAGCAGCTCAAAATCCACGGGTTGAACATCCCCCCTCTCCCTCATCAACTCAAGACAACCGAGCGTCGGATGGCAGCTAGATCAAACCGACCCGGATGTGGCCAGCAAGGAGAACGATCCACCGAGAAGCAGCTCAAGATCTACGGAATGGTGCTCGACATGTTGTATTCCTCATGGCTACAACCGTTCTGTTCTGCCTGGCACCCGGCATAAGCTTTTCATTTGCCGTAAGTTGAGGGCAGCAAACCGTCTATAGATCTTCTGCTGCTGGTTGGCGGACGTCCCTACCTTTATGGCCGCATCCAGAAAGGCTTGATCTGACTGCCACCCAGCGAAACCTTTTCACTTGCCGTGAGTTGAAGACTCGTCCACTTGTCGGCTGTCGGGGCCGCTTGTCCTCTTCGTCGGTCAAATCCGGAACGTTCTGAACCGACATTTATCCGGCAAGATTGCAAATCTTGGCTCTGAGGATTTTGTTTTCTCCGAACGGCGAAGGAAACTGACAGATCGACAGTGAAAATCGCAACTGTCACAACATTGAGCGTCAGCGAAAAGTGTTGCCAAACAGGGCAAAGTTTTATAATTTGTTGTTTATTGCCAGAATTTGATGTCGTTATTTTTAAGCTTTTATGCCAATGTTTAGTATAATTTATCATTAAAAAGATGTATTAGTTAATTGTTTCAATATTTTACATCAGTACGTGGCAAATAATCAAATAATAAAATGTTATTTGTGAATTTCATATAAAGTGCTTGACTGAAATTTCTGGCAACCACTTTCATGATGACTACCAATACTTGTGTAACGAATGGTTGTGTTGAAGAGTGTTTGAAAACAAAAAAACTCGCGGAAATTTTCCACTTCGCGTATTTCGATGCAACTTTTCGCGAAAATCGCGAGTTTTGCTGTGTTTGGTCGTTGTCAGCTGGTTCTCCTGCCTGCAGCACGTCGAGGGATTAGCAATTTATTGAGGTAAGGTAATTAAAACGGTAGTTTTGAAGTGTTCAAAAGTGCGCTTGTTTTTGTATGGAAAAATATACTTTTCAAAAACAGGCTAAATTTGAAGAAAATTAAACTTTTTCGAGCCTACTGCAAGTTTCCCTGTATTCTCGTGAAAGTTTTGTACACAGTGATTATTTTTTTATATTTTAATCCGTAGTAGAAATGCAAACAATCGTCAATTTTCGGAAAAGTTTAAAAATTTCACCGGATAAGGTGGAACGGGAAAGTATCATCGTTAACGTGGAACGGGATGTTTTTTCGCCATAATTAATCGCCATTTTTAATGATGGCCCGTTACACCTTAAAATATTTGGAGTATTTGAAATCAGAATTTTTTGAATTTCTAAATTTTGATGTTAAAATTTTTATGTTTCTGGGACCTCTGAACTTTTAAACACAGATTTTTTTATTTTTTTTTTTATTTATGGTTTTTTTCTTGTTTTGAAGAATTTTCTAATTTTTTAAATTTTGAAGTCCTAAATTTTTGATGTTTGAAATATTTTTATTATTGAATTCTAGAAATTGTAAATTCATGATTTTATTTGTTTTTTTTTTATAATTTCAGAATTTTTGAAATTTTGAAATCCAATTTTTTTTACGTGTTAAATAATTTATGGTTGAATTCTAGAATTGCATTTAAATTTATGATTTTCTTCTGCATTTTAGAATTACCAAATCTTTTAAACTTTAAAATCTTAAATTTTAGTTATTTCAAACACTTTTATAATTGAATTCTATTTTTTTTTCATTTGAATTTCCCAATTTTTAGAATTTGATATCTGATGTTTTGGATGTGTTAAATTTTTTTATTATTGAATTCAAGAAATGTTATGAAATTTATGATTTTATTTTCTAGATTTTTAGAATTTCAGAATTTTTGAAATTTTGAAATCTGATATTTTTGATGTTTTATTATTGAAATCTAGATCTAGCATTTAATTTAAATTTATGATTTTTTTAGGATAGATAAAATCTTCCAATTTTCGAAATTTTGAGATTAATTTTTTCGATATTTTAAATATTTTTATTATTGAATTCAATAAATATTAAAACATTTTTTTTAGAATTTCTCAATTTTAGAAATTTTGAGATCTCAAATTTTTGATGTTTTAAATATATTTTTATTATTGTATTCTAGAAATTTTAAATTCATGATTTTGTTTGCTTTTTATGATTTCTGAATTTTTGAACTCCAAAATTTTTGACGTTTTGAATATTTTATTATTGAATCTGAGAATTTCATTTAAATTAATGATATTATTCTGGATTTATAAAATTTCTCAATCTTATAAATTTTAAAATTTTAAATTTTAGATGTTTGAAATATGTTGATTGTTGAATTATTATTTTTAGAATTTTTACAATTTGAAATCTGAAATTTTGGATGTGTTAAATATGTTTACAATTGAATTGAGAAATTTTAAATTTATGATTTTTTTCTTTCCAATTTTAAAAATTTTGAGATCTAAAATTTTTGATATTTCAAATATTTTAATTATTGAATTCTAGAAATTTTAAGTTCATGATTTCGTTTTTTTTTAAACAATTTCCGAATTTTTGAAATTTTGAAATCCAAAATTTTGAATTCTCAAAATACAAAATTTTTGACGCTTTAAATATTTTTATATAGAATCCTAGAATTTTATCTAAATTAATGATTTTCTTCTGGATTTTTAGAATTTCTCTTTTCTTCTTTTAAATTTTGAAATCTTAAATTTTAGATGTCTCCAATACTATTATTATTAAATTCTATTTTTTTAGAATTTTCCAATTTTTAAAATTCGAAATCTGAAATTTTGGATGTGTTAAATATTTTTATTATTGAATTCAAGAAATTTTTTTATTAATGTTTTTTTTCTAGATTTTTTTAATTTTAGAATTTTTGAAAATTTGAATTTCAATTTTTTTATGTTTTAAATAGTTTTATTAGGCCGATGCAAATATTTAAATAAGTTTTTGTCCCTCGGCCCTGGCCGTGGTCAAGGGGGGGGGGGGGGGGGGGCAAAAAAAAAATATAAAAATATAAAAATTTAAATAACGAGCCAAAGTTTTCACTTTTAAATGAAAAAAGTGTTTTAAAATGCATTTTACACTGGTTCAGTTGTTTTGCATTCATTAGTTTTCAAAAAATCTAAGATCTGACAAAAACAAAAATTGTATCGAAAAAAAAGATTGCATCGAAAATTTTCAAAAAATCTTAAGATTTTTTAATAAACCCAAACATGCTAAAAATGATTTTAAACGCAGGAGAATGTATTTTAATTTGATTTCAGCTGATTGCACTTGAATTTTCATTGAAATTTTGAAGTTTATTGTAACCATTTTTTTTTTGCCCCCCTGATTTTCGGGCCAATTTTAAAGAGGGGGGTGACAAAAACTTTTAAAAATATTTGTACCAGCCTTATAGAATTCTAGAAATTTTAGATTAATGATTTTGTTTGTCTTTTTTTATAATTTCAGAATTTTTGAAATATTTGAAATCCAAAATTTTTGACGTTTAAAATATTTTATTATTGAATTCTATAATTTTATTTGAATTTTTGAATTTTTCGGGATTTTTAGAATGTTTCAATTTTTGAAACTTGGAAAACAACATTTTTGGATGTTTTAAACATTTGTATTAGGCCGTTGCAAATATTTTTTGAAGTTTATGACTCTGACCAATCGAGGGGGGGGGGCATTAGGGGCTATCATTAGTTTCCAAAATAGTTAAGTATTGAAGAAAACTTTATTTTATGCAAAAATATTTTTTTTTGCTGTGCTGTGCTGAAAATTCAAAACATGTTCGAACAAGCCCAAACATGCAAAATATGATTATCAATGCAAAAAGTGCATTTAAGATTGTTTTCAGTTGGTAAGACTTCTATTTTCATGGACAATTTGAAGTTTTTTGGAAAAATATTTGTTTTGCCCCCTGATTTTTCAGACCAATTTTGAAGGGGGGACATGATGTTTTAAATATTATTATTATTAAATTCCAGAATTTTAAAATTTTCGTTTTTTTTTTGCCTGAAAATTAAGTGATTATTTTAATGGCTTTCTCCAATTATAAATTCAATTCTAATTACTTGAGGAATGCTTATGTCAAGTTTTCTTGGCTTTTCATTGAACCAGAACCAGAAACGTAAACATAAATTTTCTAATCCCTAAAATTGGTTGGTTTTTGTTTCCAGAGTCACGATATTGCTTAAATGAAAAATCCTGTTTGATTTTACATCACTTTTTTATATTATAAATATATGTTATGTTTATTTATATTTCTCTATAACTTTGTAAAACATGATTACACTCTTAAAAAAACTTCAAAGTTACAAAAAACACGAAATTTTAACATGAAGAGAATTTCAAAATAAAAAATAACACTTCTGGGTTTAAGAAGATTCGAAAAGTACATTAAATTTCCCTTAAAATGACATGTTCCAAAAAATGTTACAGTTAAGTAACGAAAAGTGGAAAAGTTTTTGAAACTTTTTTGTGTGTTTTTTTTTCATGGAAAATAAGTTTTTTCGGAATTCTGAGTACGCCATCAAATCGGGCGTCCAATTTTACATAAAAGTCCCTTTGACACCAAATTTCTATCTCATCACCGTTTCAGGCTGTAAATTCTTGAAAAATACCTCTTTTTTCACATGTTCAAAAATGAAAGGGGTCGTACCGCCCCCTCCGTCACGAGATATCAAAAAACGGACCTCGGATTCGTGATCAGGGACAAAAGTTACCCCTTAGGACAAAGTTTAACGCAAATCGAAGGGGGGTCGGGGCAACTGCTGTGTGAGTTGGCGGAGAATGACCCATATTCCACTTAAAATTAAATTTTCAGCTTTGAAAATGCAAATCATTTTTAAACCTCTGTCAAACCGTCAATTTGAAGTTAAACTCTTTCTGTCCCCAAAGCATGTTCCTGCAAGCGTCCCAATCCCAAGCTCTCATCGTGTTTGATTGTGCCGTAATGAGCTCGTTAATCTTTCAAACCATTTCCGTTCCTAACCCCCTTCTTCTTCTCAAAAGCTGGCTCTGTGCCATATCCGGATAATGAACCACCCAATTTTATGCTTTCCTCTCCCATAAACACACACACACACACATGCGACAAACCGCAAGCTTTATAGATTTCCTTCTCGCTTGGTGGAAACACACACACACACACGTACAGACAGACAAAGTGTCACACACACACCTCGGGGTTATCCGTTTTGCGAGCAGCTTAAATTGAAATTTAATTAAATTTGCATTGATTCACATTTGGAGATAACGGCGGCGACAACGAACAAGACCAAGTGAAGAAGCCGCCGCAAGTCATGAACTGCGGACTGGGGGTTTCTCCCGCATAGAGTTGCGGTGTGCCCAGAAAACTAGGCCACGGAGTGCACACTCCGAACCCGCCCACCGTACGTAGTTGGATTTGAGAACCGCAAAAGTGGCGGTTGGCGAAGTCACCGTGGGATTCTGTTAGATTGGTCATTATTTTGTGTTGAAAAAGTTATCAGATGACATAACAATTTTGTGCGAGATTGACTGGAAAGAATAGAAAAAACTTAATTTCAAGTTTCATGCAATTTATTTGTGATTTTGAGAATCTTAAAAAATATTCCGGAATTCATTAATTTCGTGCACGAATCATGAATAAAAATTCATGATTTTCTGAATTATATGCTTGGAATCATGTTTTTTTTTTTCGCGAGGTATATTTTTTTGATCGTTATTATTAATTTTTACTCACAAAATCATGAATATTTTCCACTACTACATACTGAATATTTCATGAAATCATGAGAGCAATTCTCTGAGATTTCGGTCATTCGATTTTTTTGTATTTTTTTTTGTCCGGCTGAAACTTTTTTGGTGCCTTCGGTATGCCCAAAGAAGCCATTTTGCATCATTAGATCGTTCATATAATTTTCCATACAAATTTGGCAGCTGCGCATACAAAAATGATACATGAAATTTCAAAAATCTGTATCTTTTGAAGGATTTTTTTGATCGATTTGGTGTCTTCGGCAAAGTTGTAGGTATGGCTAAGGACTACACTGAAAAAAAAATGATACACGATAAAAATTTTTTTGGTGATTTTTATTTCACTTTTTGTCACAAAAACTTGATTTGCAAAAAAAAAACATTTTTTTTTATTTTCTGACATGTTTTAGGGGACATCAAATGCCAACTTTTCAAAAATTTCCAGAATGGGCAGAAAATCTATGACCTAGTTGTGAACTTTTGAATCAATACTGATTTTTTTTCAAAAAATGGAAATGTTGGTCGCAAAAATTTATCTACTTCATTTTTCGATGTAAAATCGACCTTGCAATCAAAAAGTACTTCAGTAACATTTTTATAAAGTGCACCGTTTTCAAGTTATCGAGAAATTAAAAGTGCAACATGGAGTTAAACTTTCTGTCAAGCTTCTGTGAAGTTTACCATGACAGTTGCAACAGTTTAACTCCATGTTACCGGCTCACATCTCTCTTTTTAATTTCTCGATAGCCATTTTTTGATAACTTTTTTGAAAATAGACGCAGTTATTTTTTTTTTTTAAATAAGTGCCCATGTTTGCTCACCTTTGAAAAAAATATTCTTGAAAAGCTGAGAAAATTTTCTATTTTCTTCTTTTTTGAACTTTGTTGATACGACCCTGCTGTGATATTGCCATGTAAAGATTTAAAAACAGAAAAATTGATGTTTTCTGAGTCTCACCCAAACAACCCACCATTTTCTAATGTCGATTTCACAGCAACTAATGGTCCGATTTTCAATGTTAAAATATGAAACATTTTCGAAATTTTCCGATCTTTTCCAAATCAATATATTCATTTTTTTTAAATCAGGACTAAAGTTTCAAAAGGGCGCAATAATAAATTTTTGATCGTAATCATGATTTTTTATGCATAAAATCATGCATATTCCATTTCATGAAATTATGAACATTATTGACGTTTACGAGTAATATCGGTCTTGGAAAGACATGTATATTTATTCACGGCTCCTCGATAATTCGTGCCCAATTTTAATAGTACAGAAATAAAGTATAAATCGCGATATTCATATATTCATTTCATGATACGATTAGCATAATTTCCAGAATACTTTTTTCCGTCATTAATGCAAAAAAAACCTATTCCAATGTATTACAAATGGTTTACAATCGTTTTTTCCTTATTCTTTTTAGTGCAATCATTATTATTTAGCCCAATGTTTCTGGGGGTGGGAGTTCCCAAAAACATAACATAAAATTTGCATTGAAAATAAAAATATCACTACACTTCTGAATGACTTAAATGTAGGAACAATCTTTTTCCAATTCATATAATAAATGTTTTCAGACAAATTTACTTTAAAAAATAAAAATCTTTAAAGTTGCTGATATTTTTAAGGAACAACAACTGAAAAACTTGCGAAAACATTCAAAAATAAATAAAAACCACATGTTTTAATTATTCACAAAACTGTTCATGTTTAACAAATTGCAAAAACTCATAGATTTTTTTTTGAATTTGTTTTCAAAGAACTGGGCATGTTAAAACGAACATAAATTTTTGAATACAGAAATGATTTGTTTCAATTGATTTTCTAAACCTCGCTCATGTTTGGATGAATATAAAACTTATAGAAATTTAATTAATATTTTTTTTGGGTTAGTAGGATAAGGTATTGGCTTTTCAATGACTCCCGAGCTACGGCGCTATGGGGAGGACTTTCATAACAGACCCGTCGGCGAGCCTTCCGAGCAACGCTGATATAGGAAGGGCTTTGAAAATCACAAAACAATAAATTAAGATACACACAATTCACGACCAAAGGCACACAAAAAAACTTTGAGTAGCTATATCTAAACAACGGTTTACTTTTAAAAAAATGCTACATTACATTTTACATTAAAAACTGAAGTCAAAAAAAAACTTTTTTGACTAAAATTTAATTTAAAAAAAAACATTTTTTTCAAAAAATCATAACTCGCCCGCAACATTTCTCTTAATACTGGCTCAAAAGACTGTAAAAACATGAAAAATCTATTAAGGGAATAGATAATAATAGCAGGTGGTAGAATATGTTAAACAAAAGTTGCACAAAAAGTTTTTAAGAAGCTGTAATTGAACGCAAAACGGGCTAATATGCCAACATTAGGTTCCCAAAAAAGTTAAATGCTGTTGCTTTTTTTGTGCATTTGAGCAGCAAAAAATTGCGGAAAAAAATGATGAAGTTATAACAAACGTTTAAAAAAACAAACCTTCTCAATTTTTCGAGGCAATTGAAAGTGAAATACCCAAGTAACATTTTTAAACCAACTAGCCACCGCCAAGTTTTATTAAGGTTTTATTGTAGCATCTTTGTTCGGACGCCAACGGAAACAACTCCTTGCAAATCAGCCCAATTTATTCGAGGCAGATCAAAGCTGCAAATTAGATTTAAGTTTAGTACAATGTTGTGTTTGTGTGTGTGTGTTTGTCTTACAATTTGTTTGTTTCCTGTTTTCCGTCCAACCCGATCCGGATTTGTGTTCTACGTTTGTGTTGTAGTTGTACACAAACAGCGGTTCTGTCCTGGTCCTTCCTAACCCGTCTCGTCGTCCCTCCGAGGATCGCCACCCGGATCTACCCGCGTGTGGTTCTCCACTTTTCTTTCCCTCACAAACTTGTGCTCGTAAATTATGTTTGTACTTTGTTTTGGTTTGTCGTCCCTTTGCTCGTGTGTTTTATCACTGTTTACTCCCTTCTTCCTCACGTCTCACTCGCATGAGATGCCGTCGCGGCGTTCGTTCCCACGCAGCAGCATGGTGTCGACCCCGTCGCGGCAGTGAGCGGCCTCAACAATCTTGATTGCTTAATAGTTTTATTTGGGCATTCACCGCAACCAACAAGCAAGAGCTAATTAATAGGTTCTAACAAGGTTTTATGCCAAGGACATAAAACCGGGAGAAAATAAAAGCCGACTGGCTTTCAATAAGGTTTTATGAAAGTTTTAATAGAGGCTTGAAAACCAGATGGCAATGCCATGCCAAACGGTTTTATCGCATGCTTTGTTAAAACCAAGGGTGTTGTAGCTGTCAAGAGCCATTAGGCATGCAAAAAGCTCACTTAAAACCATAAGCTCCTAATAGAGCATTTATCGCGGCCAAAAAGCAGTGCATAAATATGGCGCTAAACGCGTGCTCTGATTGAATATGATTGACCGCCATCTTGGCAGAAAAAAATTAACAATCATAAATTTGATGAAAACACAAATAATGATGAATTTGTGACATCGTTAGCATAGCCACAGAAGTTCAAACATAATTTGAACATTTTTGCAAAGATTTGCAACACAATATTTTTTAACATTTAAAACTATGATTACAAAATAATGATTTTTGATGAAGCGAGTTGATTTTTTTGGCTCTATCTCCCCTACAATCATCAATAAAATTTTAACCGCAGCTGAATTTGAGCCACCAATTTCGAGAAATAAGGTTTGAAATTATTTCAATTACCTCCAATATCTATCATATCATTATCACCATTTTTGACAACCATCTCCATAATTTCATTTGGCAAGACGAAGACTCATTTTTTTGCCAGAATAAAATCTGTTTGTCATAAGACGCATGAAGACGTATGAAATGTCATTTTCCCTAACTCCTAACAAGGTTTTAACAAAGGCTTTATCAAGGCTTTAAGGAGGTTGTTAGGATTTCGTTGTAAAGCCTTGAACTCCTATGTGGGTTTTATAAATAGGCCGTAACAACCTTTTGCGGAGGTCCTTTTGGGTTTTAAGTGAGGTTTATCGGGGTTCTGGGGAGGCTGTTACGACTTGGTGGTTTTAATGTTGGTTTTGGCTGATAGGTTTTATAGCGGTTGTGACAGCTTTGATAAAGCTTAAAATGTTACTTGGGTACCATACTAAAAACAGTAAACCTTAAACAAAACAACTTTTGCAAGGAATATGCCTTCTTTGAAAGCATATGACAATTGCAGGGTTGTTACGGGAAAGTCGAAAAAAAATCCGCGCCAAATCCGCGCCGACCGAAACCTTAATCCGCGCGAAATCCACGCCTGATCAAAATTAGTCAGCAAATTCGCGCCAAATCCGCGCGATCCGCGCCGTCCGTAACAACCCTGCAATTGAGTTCTAAAGTTAAGCTTAGATTGGTGAAATTATTGTTGACATGGATTAAGCTTACGTTTATGTGTACGACAAATAAATATTTTTAATTCATAATAAAAGTCCAATTGCACCTTCACCAATGGTACCGCCGTCCTTATCTGTCCTGCAACTGGTCGCAGCACGTGGTTCGTAAAAAGCTCGGCTTGAAAAGCAAAATCGTGCAGCCGATTTCTTCGCCGTGGCTTCAAGCTCAACCGGGGGAAGTGGAACCTCTGTACTGGCTTATTTGTAGTACACACCGGTGAGATAAAGTGCATGTAATTGGCAATATATTTCGGTGTTACGTTAACATTAGCTCTATCCACACCTTTCGATTCCATATTGTGGGGTGAATTCGGGGGTAGGTTTTGTAAATGGTTTGAATAACTTCGCTCTCGAGTACTTTTGTAAGGACTTCAAATTCTTATAATCAGGAAAAAGATTCGATTTTTTTCCTTTTCTCCCTTTTCAAAATCCTATTCAGCCCTCCTGATACCTTCACACAGTCAAAAAAAAACATGATAATATTACATCTGGGAAGGGGTACATTTTTTTATGTCAAAAAATGTGTAAATTTACCTCTGAAAATGTGTAATTCAGTCACTTCTTGGGTGTAATGTCACTTGTTCAGTCTAAATTGAGGTAAAATTACAACACAAAACTAATGGTAAATTGTGATGAGGGCGTGTGCTTTCGAGGCCTTTGCCTGTGTGTTTTCGCAGCACCCTGAGCTCAGTAAAGTTTAGTTTACAGGGTTGGACCTAGAGTGGGAGCGATTACTAGTAACAAACAGGACATAGAAAAAAAATAATGGTGATATTCATCAGAGAATGGTGTCAGATTTTGTGTAAAAAAACGTGTAATATTACATCAGGAACTAGTGAATTTACATCACTTTCTGGTGAATTTTCCTTCTAAAGTTCAATATTTTTTTGCTGTGTAGCTAGTGATGAGAGAGGTCCTGGTTGGTGAAAGTGCGAAAATGGTTGTACTTTTCGGAGTTTGAGAGGCTTCGCTGGATAGAGAACTGCTTATGGGTGAAAAAAAAAATGGACTTTACAGAATTAAGCTTGTATGCTAGGGTGGCTCAATATTTGAAACAGCCATTTGTTCAATACTGATGATGGAGAACTGATTTTAGGGCAAACTTCCCTCTAGAACATTGCAATCGAGTGAGAATTTTGGATCATTTTTGGTTTTATGCTGATCTACAACTTTAATTTCAGGTATGAAGAAGTTTTTTCCACTATTCAAAACAAAAATCAAACCATCCACATTAACGACCCCCGGGTCTTTTGTGGTCTCTATTGCAAGTTTCTGCTCGAACCTAGGAGTCCAAAGGCTTGAATGGGGAGAGCACCCAAACCTCTTTCTACTCCAAGGAACCTTCCACTCCAGAGTTTGAACTGACGACCTTTGGATTGCGAGTCCAACCGCCACCAGCGATTCCACCGGAGTAGGCTTGGTTTGGTGCAAGGCTGTATATCATAGGTACTCGCGATCTTGCTTTGCATTAGTGTGAGTGCATGACTCCGTGCCACTAAAACCAAAACAATAACAAACGAACAATGGACCGTGCCAGAAAAACCAAAACATAAACAATGTCAGTGTCAGTGGAGTGAGAGAGTCAGAGATAACGATTTTGACAACCGCACTACTACACACTCAATCGCGAGTACCTTAGGTAGAAAGCCATGGGTTTGGTGTGTTGTTTGTACTTATGGCATGGAGACGACTCCTATACCTGGAAAGACTTAACGGCCTAACAACCAAGGCCGGGGCCGACATTTTACTTCCTCATCCGATGGAAGGTTGGAGCAGATGGGAATCGAACCCAGAATCATCCGCTTACAAAGCGGACAGCGTAACCATTCGGCCACGCACTGCCACTATTTATCGAACCCAAAAATTAAATCTTAATGTAGTTGAATTGAATAATTAATCATCAATTAAATTAAAAATTTTAGATTTAATAAAAACAAAATCAAGCTTAAAATATTGCTTACAACAAAGGGATTTGTCATCGAAATTTAAAGCAATTTTTTTTAGCTTATAGTATATGTTTATTATTGCAAAATTTGACGTGTTTAAAAAAAAATAACTGTGTTATGCTGATAAATGTGGTTAAAAAATAACGAAATAAAGTGTAAAATTTTATTTAGAATAAACTAGAATCCGAATTATTTTCATTTTCAAACCTTATACACATAACTATGAAAAATTACTTTTTTGAAGGCAACATCATGATATTTCCTATGAGTTATTTTAGATTTACGCACAAAAACTAGTAAATGAAATAGCAATTTAAAACGTAAAGCAAACCTAACAAAACAATTCAGACAATATTTTTTTTATCAATAGCCAATAAATCTAAAAAGTGCTTGCATTCTGTCAAGTTCACCTACACAGTAAATATAATTATAGTAATATTACATCTGGGAAGGGTACCTCTTAAATTTTTTTTCCCATGCTCTTAAAAACAAGATGGCTGCCAACTCACTACGAATAGTTTCTGGATGAATTCGTTGTGGGATGACTTTTCCGATCATAAACAAAATACACACGGTGAGAGCAAGTCCAGTGTCACCATCTACGTTCACGAGAAAAACTTGTTAGCTTTCTGGAACTATAGTCTTGTAACATTTTTTCAATGTACGAATGTTCTTTTTGAACAGCTATGCTCAACGGCGTTGATCCAATATTTGTGCATTTACCTGGATTAGCGCCCAAATTCAAAAGCTTTTCAACTGCGTTTGCAGACCCCCCTGCGGCTGCTACGTACAGGGGAGTCCGACCGTCATCCGTGGTGATACAGTCAATGTTTGCTCCTTTGTCTTTGAGTAGCTGGATGATATCAGGCATGTTAAAATATGCTGCCCAGTGTAATGGCGTAAAACCATTGCTGGTTTTACCCAAGTTAGCATTAGCACCCAAGTCAAGTAGCATTTTGACTGCATTTGTGGATTTGCGCATCGCTGCCTGACTCAAAGGAGTTCGACCGTTATCCGTTGTAATACAGTCAATGTTTGCTCCTTTATCTATGAGTAGCTGGATGATCTCAGGCGAGTCCTTAAATGCCGCCCAATGTAATGGCGTAAAACCATCGCTGGTTCTACCCAAGTTTGCATTGGCACCCAAGTCCAGCAGCATTTTGACTGCATTTGTAGATTTGCAGAATGCTGCCTGACACAAAGGAGTTCGACCGTCATCCGTGGTAATACAGTCAATGTTTGCTCCTTTATCTATGAGTAGTTGGATGATCTCAGGCATGTCATTATGTGCTGCCCAATGTAATGGCGTAAAACCATCGCTGGTTCTACCCAAGTTTGCATTGGCACCCAAGTCCAGCAGCATTTTGACTGCATTTGTAGATTTGAAGGAGACTGCCTCATGTAAAGGAGTTCGACCGTTATCCGTTGTAATACAGTCAATGTTTGCTCCTTTATCTATGAGTAGCTGGATGATCTCAGGCATGTCATTATGAGCCGCCCAATGTAATGGCGTAAAACCATTGCTGGTTTTACCCAAGTTTGCATTGGCACCCAAGTCCAGCAGCATTTTGACTGCATTTGTGGATTTGCAGAGCGCTGCCTGATATAAAGGAGTTCGACCGTTATCCGTTGTAATACAGTCAATGTTTGCTCCTTTATCTATGAGTAGCTGGATGATCTCAGGCGAGTCCTTAAATGCCGCCCAATGTAATGGCGTAAAACCATCGCTGGTTTTACCCAAGTTTGCATTGGCACCCAAGTCCAGCAGCATTTTGACTGCATTTGTAGATTTGAAGGAGACTGCCTCATGTAAAGGAGTTCGACCGTTATCCGTTGTAATACAGTCAATGTTTGCTCCTTTATCTATGAGTAGCTGGATGATCTCAGGCGAGTCCTTAAATGCCGCCCAATGTAATGGCGTAAAACCATCGCTGGTTCTACCCAAGTTTGCATTGGCACCCAAGTCCAGCAGCATTTTGACTGCATTTGTGGATTTGCAGAAGGCTGCCTGATTTAAAGGAGTTCGACCGTTATCCGTTGTAATACAGTCAATGTTTGCTCCTTTGTCTATGAGTAGTTGGATGATCTCAGGCATGTCATTTTGAGCTGCCCAATGTAATGCCGTAAATCCATTTTTGGTTACACCCAAGTTAGCATTAGCACCCAAGTCCAGTAGCATTTGGACTGCGTTTTTGGATTTGCAGAAGGCTGACTGGAACTTATTGGTTATAACAAATTCTTCACCATTGACGAACCTTTGCAACATTTGAGCATCAATTAGATGGCTAGGCACACCATCCATAAGCTTCCTCAAGGGTATTTCAGAGCTTTGAAACGTTACAATACTGTTGAGAATTTTCTCTTGACATTCAAAGTCAAGATCATCTAAGCCTCTTGTTTCGTCGGCTAGTGTAGTACAATTTTTATGGCATTCTTCACTAGTTATTACTATTAATTTGCAAACAGTTTGGCGTAATTGCTCTATGACGCTGTTGTTAAGCAGAGGAAGAAACACGAGTATCATGCGTTTTGGTAGGTTTTTTGACAAAACATCAATGATGTGCTTTGCTTCGATTTGCTCGATGACGACAAACTTAAAATCAAACCCCTTCAATTCGAGATATTGAATGAGTTTTAAACAGCTGAGTTTGGGTGTGCTGCTGAATATGTTTAAGAAAAAAATATTATTATTTTCCATTTTTGATAAAGAAGAGTCCCACTTAGAATATAATGCTGAATCGACATTAAATTTTAATAAATATTTCCCGACCTTGTCGAAACTAACCGACTGAATCTTATCAAGTTTTACTTCATTAACAGCTAAATTGAACAGTTGACAACTTTTAGTTTCAAATGGCACTTGACCGGATTGCATCCACCAGTTTTCTATTGAACTATGGAATTTAGCGAAAATCATATCTTCACTTTCATAATTTTTGTCTCTAATATCGTACTGAACAATTCCGGCTAGCTCCGCTTCCGTGGCTTGCTCTGCATGAATCCTCACTTTTTCGAAAAAATCCTTTACTAAATTGGCGTGGTCGTTATGCGATGGCAGCTGAGGTTTTGAAAATTTGTTCGATAATTCTGCATTTGAATGCCATTCTTCAGATATTTTTATGAATGGTTCTAGCAAATCTGATGTACACATGATTTTTATTATTTTGCCAGACGTTTTGCTGTAGAATATGTCCTTGGAGTTGATTATTTCACACTGTACTTCATTGTGATAATTTACTATAGCTGGAGTGAAAATTATCATTGTCAGCTCTGTTTCCTCGTATTTTCCTTGAAAAATTGCATGCTCACTAGTCTGCTCGAACATGTAACGTATCTTCAAATAACTATCGAAATATTTCGATAGATGGAAATCACCATTTGTTTGCTGCATGTTAACTAAATCACTTAAATTAACACGGTCTGTAGAATCTCGATGCTTGGCCTGTAAAAAGTACACACGAGATCTACCTTGGCTACAGGTTCGGAGCACCACATCGTCAAATGCGCCCACCTCGCCCAAGTTATTTCCCAGGTAGAAGCTCTCGATCTGGTCATCGTGAAGCAAACGAAACAGCACCATGGCCAGCAGCTTCGTCCTGTAGTACTGCTCGACGGCTCCAGTCCCAGCGCGTTTGATGTAGGTTTTGATGCCAAAATGGCTGTTGAAAACGGCTTCAATCTCTTGTTTCTTCGTTTCTTCCAGACGGGAGCACAAATCCATGGGTTTCTCGTTGTCAATGTTTCTGGCCTCAGTGTTTGCTCCTTTAGCGAGAAGCAATTCTGCCAACCTTGCGTTGCTGGCATTGACAGCCACATGCAGAGGAGTTTCGTTTTTGTCATATTTATCGACAAAATTGACGTCTGCGCCAGCGTTAATGAGTTCTTCAACCGTTTGAAGAACTCCCGCCTTCACGGCAGCCATCAGCTGAACATTCTGAACATGCTTATCGTAGCTCATTTTTCCGAAATGTGGTTCTCCGATCGCTGTTGGAAAGAAAGCATAACATGAGTATTAGGGTGGCTCGAAAAGTAATTTTCTGGTCACAATCAGGCCTTAAAAACTACCTCCTAAAAGTTGGAAGCGACCCGGCTTTCCGCAAAAGCATTATAATTTTGTATAGGAAGACCAACCAAACCAACACTTTTATAATTTAGAGAAAATTTGCTAAAACTTTCCCTGAACTGGTCTGAAATGTAAAAATCACGTTTTAGACTAGTTTTGAGAACGCTTTTGCTTCTTTCCAGGAGCAGAGAAAGTTGCAGCAAATTTTCTCATCAGTGGCAGAAAAATTAGAACTACAAAAATCAATCAAATAACAAATAAAATAAAAGGTTTTGAAAATTTTCCATGCAAACGCGATTTTTATTCTAGAACTACACTTACTTTAATTGGTGACGATCAAAAACGGTCTTCAAGTTGGAAAAATCACTTAAAAACGACAATTTCAATTGATTTTTTAAATCCAAGCCTAGCTTAACGTCGATGCGAATCACCCAGTTGTTCGAAAGAAACTATTGGCTGAACTGTGGTAGAACGTGCCCAGGCAGAAACAGTTCGCTATCTTATCTTATCATCCGTTCAATAGGCTTTTCTCGGTTTAGGAGTGATGGCTGTCTGACAAAAGATTGATTGGTCTTTTACAAGTATGTTTATTTTATAGCTGTGAGTTATCATGATACAATAAGTTCCAATTGCGTTTTAAAAAGGATTCTGATGTTCCTTTAATTTTGAAACTGTTACAGCAAATGATATGCTTCAACTGAAGAAAATTAGATTTTATAAAGAAAACTAACCAAAAACGTTCACACAAATAAACTTGTTAATATTTTTTTTTATTCTTAAACTTTGAAAAATATTTGCATCGGTCTTGCTTAAAAAAAGTCTAAAAAAATGATAAGATAAATCCATTGGCTATCGCACATATTTTTGAAAGTTTTTGTCCCCCTGCCTTCAAAAAGTGCCAGAAGAGTCAGAGGGCAAACATTTTTTTTTTTGCTTGAAAAAACCTCAAAATACGATTAACTTTTAAACGCAATCAGCTGAAAACAATTTGAAATTTATTATCTTCAGTTCAAAATTGTTTGTAACATGTTTGAGTTAATTTAAAAATATTTTGAGTTTTTGTGAATTTTTGATATACAGTTCCGCACGGTAAACATATTTCCATTGAAACATAGATCTACAGAAAACAGTTTATTGCAAACCGATTATATTGTTGTATTATGCATTTCCATGCCTTGTTTCATCAAAATGTTGAAATTATGGTTTGTTATTTGAATTTTAATATTCCTCAATTTCCCTCAACCCAATTTTAATTTCATTTTTGGATGTAAAATCAAATTTACAATCAAAAAGTACTTTTGTAAAATTTTAATAAAGGGCACCGTTTTCAAGTTATAGCCATTTTTAGGTTACTTTTTTGAAAATATTCGCAGATTTTCATTTCTTTTTTTAAATTAGTGCCCACCCTTGAAATTTGTTTTTTGAAAAGCTGAAAAAATTCTCTATATTATGCATTTTTGAACTTTGTTGATACGACCTTTAGTTGCTGAGATAATGCCATGCAAAGATTTAAAAACTGGAGAATTGAACATTTCTAAGTCTCACCCTAACAACCCACCATTTTCGAATGTCGATATCTCAGCAATTATTGGTCAGATTTTCAATGTTAAAATATGAAACATTCGATTAATTTTCAGATCCCCTCGACCTCGGCAGTAGCAGAGGGACAAAAACTTTGAAAAATATTTACGTCAGCCTAAAACATATCAGAAAATGAAAAAAAATAAAAAAATGTTTTTTTGCAAATCAAGTTTTAGTGACAAAAAGTGAAATTAAAAATCACAAAAAAAAAAATTACCGTTTATCATATTTTTTCAGTGTAGTCCATTTCCATACCTACAACTTTGCCGAAGACACCAAATCGATCAAAAAATTCCTTCCAAAGATACAGATTTTAGAATTTTCATTTTTGTATGGACAGCCGCCAAATTTTTATGAAAAAATATATGGACAAACAAATGATGCAAAATGGCTTCTTTGGGCATACCGAAGGCACCAAAAAAGTTTCAGCCGGATTAAAAAATACCAAAAAAATTCGAATGACCGAAATCTCAGAGAATTGCTCAAACAATTAACATTTCACAAAAAATCATTTTTTTACATTGAAAATCGAACCTATCATTTTTGAGATATCGTCAGTTGAAAATCACAGACAAATCAGGTGACGCTTGAGAATACTGATTTTTATCGATTCGTATTTTTTGTGAGGCTGTTTCGCAGAAACTTATTGTCCAATTTCATTAGGAAATTTTCTCAGCCTTTAAAAATATTTTTTCAGGTGTGGCTTTCCTACATAAAGTTTAAAAAAAAAACGAAAAATGTTCAAATTTCTGAAATGTATAACCTTGAAGTGACTTTAATTCTAAAACGGTGCACTTTATCAAAAAATTGGTTAAGTGTTTTTTGATTGCAAATTTAACTTAGGTTTAAACCTTGTTTTTTTTTTTTTTTTTTGATAACATCTCCGTTTTTTTTTCAAAAAAATCATAGTTCTGAAGTGGCAATTCTAGTTTCACCTCAAAATATCATTTTTAATCTCATAAAACATATTCAAATAATCCGAAAATAAACAAAAACTATTTTTTTGGGAATTGAACTTTAAGAGAAAGTTATATAAAGAAGTGGGTAATTTTTTAGAGTGCCACTATTTTTTTCCAGGAAAGTCTTAATTTTAATCTACAACTTTGCCAAAGACACCAAATCGATCAGAAAATCCCATCTCAAGATACAGATTTTAAAATATTTACGTAGCCATTTTGTATGACCAGCCCTCAAAATTGATAAAAATGGAGAGTTGTATGGAAAATAATAATGATGCAAATTGGTCAAGTTTAAATACGCATTTCAGGTAATCAACTTTTAGTGATATAGAAATCGGGAAATGAGTATTTTTGTGTATTTTTTTCTTCTAGAAACCCCCCATGCAAAATAATGCATGTTTTAATCAAAATTATATAAAAATTGGGAAATTTAATTCCTCAATACTTTTATATGATTTTTTTTGGATTGTTTTGAAATTCCAAAGAAAAAAATTAAAAATTATCTTCGGTAAAGTTTTTGATATATTACAGAAGACCAAAGTGGTAACTTTTTAAAAAATGTTCAGTTGGAAGTCGATATTATTTTATTCAAATCTTAATTTCGCAAAAAATCCAAAAACAATAATTTCAGTACCGTCTAGCAATAAAACATTTGGCACGCTCGGCTTGTGCCCTGACAAATGGTTCGACGTTTGCAATATACATTAACCGCTCGAATGCCTTCCAAATTTACGGGAACCCGAGAAAAACAAACCGAAATTTTTCAGAAACTTCAAACCTCATCCACCAACAAAGGGGTTCATTTGCATAAAAATTAGAATATTTACTGTCGTCGGCAGTCAGACATTGTGCAACGGTGAGGAAGGGGGCGGTGCCCCACCAAACTATAAAACACTAAAGAGCGAACATAAAACCAGCGCGCCGCCACCGGCGGCCCTTCCGACCACGTGTCCGGCGATGGCGGCATAAATTAATAAATATTCAAAACTGGTCCCGGGTGCCGCCATTGACCGGTAATAACCATATTTCGTATTAAATATTATTAATTTACCGCGCGACTCAACAATGTCGGTGTCGGTGTCAGTTCCAGGTTATGTTAACCTTATCGTCGAGGAAAGGGGGGAAGGGTGGAGGTTGTGGGAAATACATCATCATCTGCGCGTCTGGTCGGACCAAAGTTGAGGTTAGGACACACTTTGTTGTTGAAGAAGGTGAGAAAGAATCTCAGTTATTTTTTTGAGAAGGTGTGACAGGGTTGTAACTGTCAGCTTTGGATAACAACACCTTGACGGGCACTGCGCTCATGCAAACTGTCAACACCAAAAGTTTGGTAGGATCTGTCACGATCTAACCTCAATTTGTCAAAAACTTCAACCCTGAAACTCAGTTAGGTTCTGTTCCACGTGACGAAAGGCGCGATACAAATCGGTCCGTCCATTGTTAGTCACCCCCTTCCCACCTCTAACCAAAAAAAAATAAAAAATCTCGTTGGTAATGTCTTCAATTCATAACTCTTCCCTTCATTACTGGTTGTCGTCGTCCCGGCCGGCTCTCTTTCGGAGTTCTCCGGCCATTCAGAGACACATACACATCCATCATAACCGGCCGTCGTGGAGTCGGTACCGGTCTTTTCAACTCTTTGAGGTTGTTTTGAAAAAAATGTTTCAAAATTGTTGCCGCCACACGATGACGGCGCGGGACTTTCGGACGGATCAGTATCTTCCTGCGCGATTGATTGCACGGGAAAAATACCGTCACCTAAATCTTAACAAAATGAGCTAAAATTTTCACCCAGGTTCCCCAAAATCACTTTCCCAAAACCTCCTTCCAGCATGAAATCCGCCTCATGATTCGTACACTAATTCTTCCAACTTACGCTCATCAGTTCTGCCTCCACCTCACTAATCACACCCGCGCGACTAACTTTACTATTTCGGACTAAGTTTTAAGTAAAACTCACTATTTCCGTGCTAGGCGAACAGAACGAGACTCGTTTTGAAACTGTTTTATGCCTTCCAGAGTTTGACAGCCAGTTATGCTGCGCTCAAAATGACATTTCTCGCGCAGCATAGCAGTGGTGCTGGTTTCACGGCTTGCGAATGTCTGTACAGTTTGGGGCGGTTTGTCTGTAGGAATTCACGTGTTTGGTTTTTTTTTGTGCGCGTTTGTGTGGCTACATGTTACTTGTGCGGTGTGTGAGTGTGTGTGTGTGTGTGTGTGTGTGTGTGTGTGTGTGTGTGTGTGTGTGTGTGTGTGTGTGTGTGTGTGTGTGTGTGTGTGTGTGTGTGTGTTTATATGTAAAAACGTGTTTGTTTTGGAAACTAGGGTAAGTGCATCAATTGTTAAACAGTTTCAAGATTAAATATTTCACGCAAAAAAAAAAACAAAAAAATAATGTTTCGTGACTGGGAATAGGCAAAAAATATCACAAAATTATTATGAAATCTTTACCGATATTCTATTGTCAAACTTTTCAGAATACAGGACGATTCGATAAAAAAAGTGATTACGCATTGTATTGTAGTGGGTCTCGTGGCGCAGGGGTAGCGGCTTCGGCTGCCGATCCCGATGATGCTATGAGACGCGGGTTCGATTCCCGCCTTATCCACTGAGCTTCTATCGGATGGTGAAGTAAAACGTCGGTCCCGGTTTCTCCTGTCTCGTCAGAGGCGCTGGAGCAGAAATCCCACGTTAGAGGAAGGCCATGCCCCGGGGGGCGTAGTGCCAATAGTTTCGTTTTTTTTTTCGCATTGTATTGACCTGACCAAAACTAAAATTTTGGGCCCGAGTCAATACAATGCGTAAGGGTGGTCCAAGAAATGGTAATTTATGACGGTTTTTGAAAATCTCAATAGGGTCCTAAAAAAAAGCAAAGCAATCGACTTTAACGACCCTCGGGTCTTTTGTGGGCTCTGTTGCAAGTTTCTGCTCATTTCTAGGCGTCCGAAGGTTATGGGTGGTGAGTCACTCAAAACCTCTTTTACGCTAATGGACCGACGTTTTACTTCCCCATCCGATAGAAGGCCAGGGTCCTAAAGCTCTATGTCAATTTATATGTACAACGGTGAAAAACACGATTGAAAACAATTTCTAATCCCTTTTTTCCATTTTAATGCAAAAAAATAAATTGAAAAGACAACATTTTTTCGATGGATCAACTATGGTCCCCTTGGAACGAGCTGTCAAAAAAAACATTTTCTGTCAAGTAGGGCTGCGAAGTTATTTCTTTTTAATTTCAAATTTTAATTTTTTTTTTCGGTCGAACAAAGGGTCATTTTACTAAGAAAAATAAGCTTTATCGGTGTGAACAATAATATCACAAATTTAAGCTTCATTTTAGGACCCAATTGTTAAAAAAAATACAACTCCACGCAATTTCAATCGATTTAAGATCACTTGAACGCAGGTCTCGAGACCAAAGAATTTATATTTGGTTATATTTTTAATAGGATTCCTCGGATTCCTTCACATGGCATATCCAAAAATGGTGGAATTTGATTAACAAGACACGATGAACTTTTTTCATAAAACTTCGCTTACTCACCCCTTCTTTTTGGATATACCAAAAGATGCGTCTTTTAATTACAAAAATTAACTTTAAAGGTTGCCCACCATGTTTTTAACAGAAAAAAATGTTTTCCCGTAAATCATTTTTTCACTATCTAGTTTTTAAACAATTTTTAAAAAGGTGGAGAATTATTTTAAATAAATATTTAATGGACTTATGGTGAGAAATGTTTTATAAACTGACAAAACTGTTCAATTAACATAAACCCAATTGAGTTTTTTGAACATGGAATTGCAGAAAAAAAAGGTTTTCAAATCTATGGTTACAATTTTGTGAATAGGAAAGAATAAAATTTAAAAATAATTCTGAACACATAATTTTTTTTACCGAAGTTCTTCGTCATGATGGTTATGCCTGTAGCATTAGAATAGGGTTGGCAACTGTTTTTTTTTTATTCTAAGATTTTAAAAAGCGCCATATGATTTTTATTTTCAGATAAAACTCCGAATTTCTTATGCAAATAGAAGTGAAATTAACTTGAAGCAAAACAGCTCATTTACCAGTAAGAAAAAAGTCATGCTTGTGCTTGAACAGCCTCCTACTTTGTAGATGTAAACAAAGTGAGATCATTCGAAATTCACGTTACGCATCCTCTCAATTCCTTACCCCTTAAATTTTTTTTGATTGTACAATTTTTTTCAGACAATTGATCGAACTTTTTTTTCTCATCATTTCAAAATCAATTTTAATTAAATGACAATCATGAGCGCTGTTTTTCAACTGTCATATTTAATTTTAACCTTAAATTAAGCTTCGAATGATTACCACTTGGAAACGGTACTGTACACAGAATAAAAAAGAATTTTGGAAGGTTGAATATCATCTCTTTTATGTAATTTTTTTTAAATAATGTAGAAAAAAAGTGAAATTCAAAATTTCATCAGATCCTGACGAAAAATTGCATAGTTTTGACAGAAAATATGTCATAATTCCTAAATTACTTAACCCTATTTCTTTTTCACTGTGTAAAGGTTACATTTTTCTAAAAAATAGATGTTTCGGTCTACGCAAAGCTATCATGAGCGAAACAGAAAATAATAACTAAAAAAATAAACTTTTTTTTTTTTGATGTCAGGGCAAATTCAGATAAGCAGTGTCGTCAGTTTTTCCTAAAATATGAGTTTTAAATAAAATTTGTAATTGAAAAGGGTGGATAACTGTTTTTTTTTCAAAGATTTCAAAAAAGGGCCTCATGATTATTATTTTCAGATATAACTCTAAATTTCTTATGAAAGTGGAAGTGAAATTAACTTGAAACAATTTTAAACGATTTTTTTATATTTTTAGCACGTTTGTCCCATTTAGAATTGAATAAAGAATTTTTTTATTGAAATTTAACAGTACCGAAATAGTTAGTTTTTTCGCAAAACAATGGCAAATACTTTTATTTTTGGAAATCTTATGATTTCAAAACAACTGTACTGTATTTTACAATGCACTGCTTTTGCTTTCAGAGTGAAATATTGAAATTATAGCTTGCAATTTAACACTCTACAACCCAACTCCGTCTCTAGACTAGCTTCGATCTAAAAAATCGCTAAAACTCAATTTTTCAACCATTTTTTGACCTTTTATAACCTTTAACTTAAGCTGTGTTTTTAATTTACATTTCCTATATTTTAAGTAAAAAGAAGTATGCAGAATGTTTTGTGGTGTCAAAGACCATGCCTCTACATTATTTTTTTTGCAATTTAAATGATAATGGTGTCATTCAAGAGCAGAAATGTGAAAAACTGGCAAAAAAATTAAAAAGTGACTGTAAAACATGAAAAAATTAAAAAGAAAGACATAAAACAAGACAAGTAAAGTTTGTCGTAGAGCTGAGGAAAAATAAAAATCTCCTGAAAAAAAAATCAGGCAGTAGAAGTCTATTTTTTTCAAATCCAATTCAACGAATTCTATCGGTGGTAAACTTTCCGCAGTAAGCCTGGCAGCTTAATTTTTTTTGCATTCATTCGAATGATTGGTTGCGCTTTTAGAATAGATTTGATTAGATTTCTGTGAAATTTTCTTGAAATTATTATTGATTATATAGTGAAATTAGGAAAATGTTTAGAGCTCAGTTATAAAATATAAATTTATTATATTCAGAAAAATTAGGTCTTCTGACTTGTCTTCTGACCTAATTATCGTTCTTCAGCTGCAACAAAATTCTTCAAAAACGAAAAACATTACGTTTTCTACTTGAATTCAGGTATAATTTAAAAGTAAATAAAAGCTGATGTTGGCTAATATCAATGAAACTAATGAAAATATTTAAAAATTAGAACTTGTATCAAACTACGACTTATATCAAAAATAAAAATAAATGTCTGAAACAAGTTTTTTTCGGAAATCTAAATTACCAAAATTTTCAGTGCTCCGCATCGCGAATGCATTCCAGGTTTGGCAGCCCAGAAGCGAACTGTCAAAAAACAACAACAACCAAACAAAAGAGTACAAAGAAAGAACCAAAAAAATAGGTTCGACTTTGGCCTTTTTCTTCGTACTTTAGAGAGAGAGAAAAGGCCCACAAAAAAACGAGAACAATAACGACGAAAAATTCTTTAATTCCTATAATTTATTTCAATTATACACCTCATTTTTTGTCGATGCTGCCGGCGTCGTCGTCGTCGTCGGCTCAGAACCTCGGCGTCGAATCTCAACGAGTAGAAAATTATAGGGTCGACTTAACGCAACGTGTAGGCCCACGGTAATTGAAAATTTGGTGTGTAGTCTAACCAGCAACGATTTTTTTGCGTTTTCCAGTTTTAGTTTCAGCCCAAATTCGGAGATAATCTCTCGGCTCGGCTTGACGGGTTGGCCGGGGAGGAAATAATTATTTATAGTTGGTAGCCCACACTGGACAAGTTGTAAATTATCGGTCTCGTTTAAAGTGCGGTTTAATTTTTAAATTTTTCAAGGAGGAGGAACATCAACAAAGAGCGCGCGTTCCGATGTGGAGGTTTGCCGCCGAGGGGTACGTCGGATATAGAATGAATTAAATTTGATTGTTTTGCGTAACCAACAATTAGGGTCTCCAGACTCCCACGGGCTCGCTTCAGGTGTGAGGAGTTGGGCCGTTTTGTTTGCGGTTTGTTTTGGTAAGAGAAGTCAAACTTCTGACAAAAAGGATGGCAATTATGTCTGAAAATGGTTTTAGAAAAAATCACATTTGAGCCATTGAAATCGTAACGGTACCTGGATTCTTTGAAGAACGGAATTTAATGAAGAAGAACTCAAATTATTATTTGTTTAAAACTTGGGTTTGAGTTAGTAACAAATAATCACTGTTACAATGTAAATTATGAACAAGGCTAATATTTGCGAACTATTTTGAAGTGCAACACCGCATGTGCACCTCTTCAGTCTAGCAGATAAGCGGTGTTGACTATTGTTGAGTGGTTAAGGGGTTTTTTATCTCAAACTAAGTGCAACATTCACTATTGCCAAGGTTGTGAAGTCTGGTAGCATTTGTTGCAAACTCTGGCTTTTGAACATTTAGTGACTCTGACTCCGGGTTTTAAAAGAATACTCCTTCTTTTTGTTGTAAAAATCAATTAAGAGCTGCTTATATTTAGAAAAAAAATGATGAAGAGGGTAATCCATTGCGGGAAACTTCGTCCATGACTTTTGGAAATTTTGTAGAACATAATAACCGTAATTAAATTTAAAAAAAATGTCAACTCAACAAGAAATTTTATTGAATCGCAGAAATCAAGTCCCACTAGATGCCTTTTTTGATGAGAAAAAAAAAATAAAGAAAAATCAAAGCGTATGTTCGAAATAGAGAACATATATTTACGAATAAAAAGCGGTTTACTTTTATCAAAAATATCAATTATAATGTTTGATAGAAAATTTGATTTTGCATTTAGAGGCAGTTGATTTTCATTTTCTTGGCAACTTCGGTACCAGAATCCTGCAGCATCTTTACTTTGAATGAAAAAAAAAACCTTTATAAGCCTCTTGAAACATGTGGTAAAAATGGAAAATTAAAAATACGTATTAAACATTTTTTTCAAAAGAGACAAAACACAAACATTTTATTTTTGCTTACTTTGCTTTATTTCTTACACCTAGACAACAAAAAAATAAATTTTAACTCAACTCAACATCAAATTAAAAAAAGCAACTTTGCTCTTCTTTTCAATTAATATCACCTATATTTTAGGTGAAATTATTATTTAATTATATTGCATGTTTCGGATAATATTTTGACTTTCTCTGATGTGATACAGAAGCGAACGGTTTAGTTGCATTAAAAAAAAAATAAAATCGTTTTCAAAAATCAAAAACAAAATTACAGGGAAAACATGAAAAAAATAGCAATAAGACACCAAAGCAATTTTCTACGAAATCGGCAAATTTCTTATATTTTTTTATTTGGCTTAAACTTAAAAGGGGTCAAGTATGCCAGACTCACAGATTTATCGTCGTTTCACAGGCATTTGAGCATGGGTAAGACATTTTTTGAGGTGCGCAGACTTAAAAAAAAACTGCATAAAATAAATATTTTGTAAAAATTTCAACCGAAACTTATTTCGTGAGTCTTCAACGAAAGAGTAACGAAATTAATTAATTAATTTCTCTTCTCTCTGCTACAACTGCTCAAAAACGCAATTTATGATGGATTTCCATGACTGTCAATTGGGTCCTAAAATGAAGCTTTGATTGCTGTTATTATTGTTTACAGCGATAAAGATTATTTTTCTGAGTACAATGACCCTTTGTACGAGCACAAAGAGTTTAAAATGGATTTTTAAATCAATTTTGAAAAATTAACCTCGCGGTCCTTCTTGACAGAAAAGCTCCTACTTGACAGCTCGTTCCAAGGGGACCATAGTTGATCCATCGGAAAAATGTTGTCTTGTCAAAAAAAAAATTGCATTAAAATGAAAAAAAGTGATCAGAAATGGTTTTTTATCGTGTTTTTTACCGTTGTACATAAAAATTGACATAGGGCTTTAGTCCCCAATTGATATATTGAATTTTAGACAAATGCACAGACATACATCGACTTTTGTACAGACATTTAAAAAAAACTATTTGGCATCCCATTTTGTGTTGTCATATTTTGTTGATATGTTTTTGGGAACGAAACCCGCCGCTGTTTAGCCATAATTTTTTTTTTTATAAAATTTTTACTAAAGTTTTGTTGATTACAGTTTTTAACGATGAAATAAAATTTTCTACCGTTTTCAAGAGCAACTCAAAGTTTGACTTCAAGTAAAAATTTCAGTTTTCCGATTTTTTTTAAAACAGTGTTCATGAGTGTCAATATCCACAAATGTTTTTGTTCAAAAATTTCTTATAAAATTGAATTGAACATTGGGCTTCAGATTGCGTATGGTCCAATTTTCAACGTTAAAAAATGAAATAATTGCAAAATTTGTTGACCTCTTCAGAAAAAAATCTTGGTCTCCTGTCTCGATTTCAAAATTATCACTTTTTTTTAGACATAGAAAACATCAATGTCCCAACAACACTGTAATTCAGCAACCGGAGGTTCAATCTTTAATGTTTCTTAGACAGTTTCATTAGACATATCTGAAACTTTTATAAAAAAATAATTTCTAGAATTGGACACTCACGGGCACCATTTTAAAAATCGAAATGTTGAAACAATGTCTTGAAAACGGCGCACAATATCAAAATTGCTGCTGAGTAGGTATTTTTTGATTGCAAATTTAATCTTTCATTAAAAACTGAAAAAAAATTGAGTGAAATTTTAATGTTTTCTACACTAAAATAAAAAAAATTACCAAATTCCTAAATTGGGTCCTAAAATGAAGCTTAGATTGCTGATATTATTGTTTACAGCGATAAAGCTTATTTTTCTGAGTACAATGACCCTTTGTACGACCACAAAGAGTTTAAAATGGATTTTTGAATCAATTTTGAAAAATTTACCTCGCGGTCCTTCTTGACAGAAAAGTTCCTACTTGACAGCTCGTTACAAGGAGACCATAGTTGATCCATCGAAAAAATGTTGTATTGTCATTAATTTTTTGCATTAAAATGAAAAAAAGTGATCAGAAATGGTTTTTGATCTTGTTTTTTACCGATGTACATAAAAATTGACATAGGGCTTTTGTACCCAATTCTAGGATTTTTGCCACTTTTTCTTATTTAGTAATCGGGATTTTTGGATTACTTAATAAGGAAAGAAGGCAAAATTCCTAGAATTTGGTACTTTTTTTTATTTCAGTGTAATAATAATTTTTCCAAAAAATCAAAACTTGGTGCCAAAGTTTTTGTCCGTACTTCTAAAATACTGAAAATTTGTAGGTTTTTGCTCCCTAAAACAAATTTAAAAAATTTATGAAATTACGAGTTTTAGGAGATTTTTGTTGTTGCTGAAAGTTAATTGAAAGATCGCAAAAAAACCTCTTACCCAAACACAAAAAAAATCATCGAAAAAGTGGACCAAAGAAGGTCAATTGATTAGACTCAAAATAAAGTAGATTTTGATGTAGATTTTTCTCCCATGTATTGACTACATGTTTGCCTTCCTCAGTGAGGAGAGGCTATAAAAATTCACTCAAAAAATTAACTCATCCTTGATTTTTTCGACTTTGACAGAACAAATTTTGTCCGGATGTGGTCTACTCGGTTTAGTTTTGGGTTCTTTAGCTTGGGATTCTATTTAGACGACTACAAAAAGGGTGATTTTCAACATCCCACATAG
>NC_068937.1:8075639-8098573 GCF_016801865.2 Culex pipiens pallens
TTTTTGTCATTTTTGTCATTTTTGTCGTTTTTGTCATTTTTGTCATTTTTGTCATTTTTGTCATTTTTTTCATTTTTGTCATTTTTGTCATTTTTGTCATTTTCGTAATTTTTGTCATTTTTGTCATTTTTGAAATTTTTTTTTGGTCATTTATGTATTTCAGGTCTTAATGGTTATTTTTTTTAAATTTTGGGAATTTTGATTTGTTTTGTCATATTTGTCTTTCTGGTAATTTTGATAATTTTGATAATTATGATAATTTTGATAATTTTGATAATTTTGATAATTTTGATAATCTTGATAATTTTGATAATTTTGATAATTTTGATAATTTTGATAATTTCGATAATTTTGATTATTTTGATAATTTTGATAATTTTGATAATTTTGATAATTTTGATAATTTCGATAATTTTGATAATTTTGATAATTTTGATAATTTTGATAATTTTGATAATTTTGATAATTTTGATAATTTTGATAATTTTGATAATTTTGATAATTTTGATAATTTTGATAATTTTGATAATTTTGATAATTTTGATAATTTTGATAATTTTGATAATTTTGATAATTTTGATAATTTTGATAATTTTGATAATTTTGATAATTTTGATAATTTTGATAATTTTGATAATTTTGAAAATTTTGATAACTTTGATAATTTTGATAATTTTGATAATTTTGATAATTTTGATAATTTTGATAATTTTGATAATTTTGATAATTTTGATAATTTTGATAATTTTGATAATTTTGATAATTTCGATAATTTTGATAACTTTGATAATTTTGATAATTTTGATAATTTTGATAATTTTGATAATTTTGATAATTTTGATAATTTTGATAATTTTGATAATTTTGATAATTTTGATAATTTCGATAATTTTGATAATTTTGATAATTTTGATAATTTTGATAATTTTGATAATTTTGATAATTTTGATAATTTTGATAATTTTGATAATTTTGATTATTTTGATAATTTTGATAATTTTGATAATTTTGATAATTTTGATAATTTTGATAATTTTGATAATTTTGATAATTTTGATAATTTTGATAATTTTGATAATTTTGATAATTTTGATAATTTTGATAATTTTGATAATTTTGATAATTTTGATAATTTTGATAATTTTGATAATTTTGATAATTTTGATAATTTTGATAATTTTGATAATTTTGATAATTTTGATAATTTTGATAATTTTGATAATTTTGATAATTTTGATAATTTTGATAATTTTGATAATTTTGATAATTTTGATAATTTTGATAATTTTGATAATTTTGATAATTTTGATAATTTTGATAATTTTGATAACTTTGATAATTTTGATAATTTTGATAATTTTGATAATTTTGATAATTTTGATAATTTTGATAATTTTGATAATTTAGATATTTTTGATATCTATATATATAAAAAATTTCGACGGTTTTGTTCGAACCCGAATCAGTTCAATACGGAGCGTCGGATCGAGGTGCTTTTTGTTGCGTTGGGTTCGTATAAGCTCGAGGAAGGTTCTTATGCTAACTAATTGACACTTTGGCCACTCTGGAACCGATTCCGGAGCATCGGCAAATTGTATGGAGAAAGTTACGTAAAATCATATTTTGATCACAGGAGGCTGAATAAGCAAAAAATCAAAAAAACGTCAAAAAACGAAAAAAAGACAGAACGAAGTTTGTCGGGGAAGGCTAGTTTTGTATAATTTTTATAATTTACATAATGTTGGTAATTTTGGTTATTTTTTTAATTTAGTTTAATTTGGATTTTTAGGTCTTCTGAGTCATTTGAATCAATCGGGTCATTTCTGTAAATTTTGTTTTTTTGTCATTTCATTATTTTTTTTAAATTTTTTTTTCAATTTCGTTTCTACCCCAGGGTTAATCTCTCGCCTGCAATATTCGCATGCATTTGCTTGCGGGCAAAACGTGTGTGATTTACCAAGTCGAACTCCTCCCTCAACTCTGTGCCAACAAGTGTAATTTGTTTTGGCAAGGAAATCGACTTAGTCGCCGCCACCGCTCCGATCCCGGTAAGGTGCTATCTTTCAATGCAGCTGCCTCTGCCCTTTTTTCTGGATTCACTCTAGAGAAAAGCAATTGGCATGATTTGGCAGAACAGACTGCACCTAAATTGTTGCATTCATTTAGGGGCAAGTCTCGTTTGCATCCCGTTCGGGAACGACCCTAATTACCAAGTCAGCGGCTTAAGTTCAACAATGTTGCTAATTTTTGCACTCGTCTCAAGTTCTGCGCTCGCGACTCACCTCTACAAAAAAGTAGTACCTCCAAAGTCGGCGACAGCAGCAAGCCCTTGTGTCGGTTCATTAACGACATGCCCGAAGGCGCCTCTTCGAGGTTTGGTTCTTGAAAGGAGAGAAAAACACGGAATTCCACGCGGCCAAGCCTTAAAAGTCGTGACCCGATACCGATCGGGGCCACCTTCCTTCCCCTTCTGGGTCGCATACCCGGTAGTGGAAACCTTTTCTAAACTGAGTTGCATGTGAGAATTACCGGGAAATTGGTGGTCCTAAAGGGGACTGTCACGTGGGGTCACTTTGGAACCTAGTGAATAAGGTTGTAATTGTTGGGAATGGTTAGCGGAAGTTGTCGGTACTCGTTGGAGAAATTGAATTTCTCATGAAAGACACTGTTGAAAATGTTACAGAAGCAAGAAGCTATAGTTTGGATGAAAATTGAAGATTTGCTCTTCTATTACGGACTTCAAACTCAAGGTACTGATTCCTTTTAGGGTGAGTCAAATGAGGTGATTTAGTGGTAAGCAGCGTTGGAGTGAAGTTCCGGTAAGTATTCTGTCAATTTGTCAACCTGTCAATCTGTCAAACGTACAATTGTAAACAAACCTATTTCTGCGTTGAGTCACCTCAACGCAAATTTGAGGCTTGTTTTCAATCACATTTAGGTCAACACTTTTTACAGTGGTTTTCCCTCCGCAAAAAGTGTTCTCCCTCACCCAGAGAAGTCAGCAACATCGCGAAGCTTCCTCATTCCTTCGGGGGTCGAAAGTTGCCATTCGCGTACACCGTCGGACCCCAAAGTCGTGAGGTTGCTCGTCGGTTATTGTCGGTCGGCCGGTGGTTGCTTTTATTTTCCATCAATTTCCAACCCTTTTGGAAAAAGACCGACGACCGGTTCAAGCTGCGCGCAGCAAGATGCCAAGAGCCAGATAACTATTAACATGGGTAAAAGGCTAGCGTGCCGAAAATCACACTTAATCTCTTCGAGGTCTTGCCACCTTTCGGGGAGGACGGCCATTGGACGACGACGACGACTTGGGGCTCGGTTACATGTTGTTTACAAAATTGTTTTTCGCTTTTTTTTTCTCTCGTTCTCTCTTTATTTTGAAAATTTGATGAGATGAAGATAATGAAATGCTGACATTATTTATTGCGTTCTGGTGGGGGCAGGTCTTCGGGAAGTGGCCAAAGGCCGTGAAGTCTAGAGGAGGGGGAGAGACGGCCAGGGTGTCGTGGCCGACATGGCTTTCGTGTGTTGTACAAATGTTTGAATTAGTGTTGAAGGCTTGTTTTGGAATTGATTTATTTGGAATGGTGTGAAGGTTTGTTTGGTTGCTAGAATTTCTTTTTCTTTTTAACTCTAAATTGTAGAAGCAGATTATGAGAAGTGTTCCAATTGAAATTGCCATTTCAAATTTAAACCGATTTACATTTGCTCGATTCGCAAAAAGCCACACAGCACACGAAAATAAATTTCCAATTAAATGGTCAGCAAGATATTGGTCTACAATCGATTTCCGTAAAGGTTGGGGTACAGCACGGGACATCAGAGATTCCAATCGCACCAGGAACTTTCCCCGGAATTCCCCAAACCAAAAGAACAGGGGAGGGGTCGACTATTTGAACAGCATTTTCCAACGTTGCAGCAGGATTTGCACATGAGCGACATTTCGATCTGTGCAATTGCAGTCGGGTGATGCTGATAAATCGTTTTGCAATTGCCATGTTGTATTGTGAGTGTACTGCCGTTTTATTTTTGCCGGATGGGGACCAACACAAGTCAACACTGGAAAAGTGCAACACCGTTCTGTTTCAGGGTAGGTTGCAGCTGAAACAGCACACAGGTGCAATCGAGCAAATGATTGTTGGTTGTATCGGGATGTGGTTTTCGGAGGAATAAGAATATAATAATGTGCAAGTGAAGATTTGCAAACTGATGTGCAAAATTACAAACATTATCATAATATCAGAGTTACCAACATTACCAAATTTACAAACGAAAACCAAATATACAAACAATATCAAAATTACCAAAATTTAAAAAATTTCCAAAATGAACAAAATTTCCAAAATGACCAAAACCAAAAAAAAAACAAAAATAACAAAAATTACCAAAACTGTCAAAATTTCCAAAAATCACCAAATTTTCTAAATTTAAAAAATTACCATGATAACAAAAATGACCTAAATTGTCAATATTTCCAAAATTTACCAATTCAACCATTTTTTTACTTAAATTGCCTAAATGACCTGAATTGACCTAAATTACCTAAATAACTTAAATGACTTTAATGACTTAAATGCCAAAAACGACAAAAATTACAAAAAATTACAAAAATGACAAAAATGACCTGAATGACCTAAATGACCTAAATGACCTAGATAACCAAAATGACCAAAATGACCTAAATGACCTAAATGACCTAAATGACCTAAATGACCTAAATGACCAAAATGACAAAATTGACAAAATTGACAAAATTGACAAAATTGACAAAATTGACAAAATTGACAAAATTGACAAAATTGACAAAATTGACAAAATTGACAAAATTGACAAAATTGACAAAATTGACAAAATTGACAAAATTGACAAAATTGACAAAATTGACAAAATTGACAAAATTGACAAAATTGACAAAATTGACAAAATTGACAAAATTGACAAAATTGACAAAATTGACAAAATTGACAAAATTGACAAAATTGACAAAATTGACAAAATTGACAAAATTGACAAAATTGACAAAATTGACAAAATTGACAAAATTGACAAAATTGACAAAATTGATAAAATTGACAAAATTGACAAAATTGACAAAATTGACAAAATTGACAAAATTGACAAAATTGACAAAATTGACAAAATTGACAAAATTGACAAAATTGACAAAATTGACAAAATTGACAAAATTGACAAAATTGACAGAATTGACAAAATTGACAAAATTGACAAAATTGACAAAATTGACAAAATTGACAAAATTGACAAAATTGACAAAATTGACAAAATTGTCAAAATTGACAAAATTGACAAAATTGACAAAATTGACAAAATTGACAAAATTGACAAAATTGACAAAATTGACAAAATTGACAAAATTGACAAAATTGACAGAAATTCCAAAAAAAAATATAATAATTGAATGCTTAATAAAAATTAAACGTGTGAGAAAAAATGCATGAAGTGAAATTGAAATGTTTTCTACAATCCATTTCCATGTAAAATTCAAATAGCAATTTTCTAGTGAATAACAAAAAAAACTACTCCCCAACAATTTTAAAAGTCAGATGGATTGCGAAAACCTTTTTCCAACCCTCCCCCCACCATTCTGACCGTTTGATTGACGGGTGCCACTCGAGTTCATCAAATGCACGAATTAGACAATTATTGAAACTAACCAAAACAAACAGAGGTTAGGTTCGCGTTTTTTTGTCTGTTTTTGCTGCTGCACTTTTTCAAATTTGTATGTGTTTCGTGTGGGGAGGCGGCGCCCATTCGTGCGTTAAATTGGACACGTCACTAGAATGTTTGAATTTTTGCGTGTTTGAACTAGAGCGATTTCGTCTTTTTTTTTGCTTCGATTTGGGGGTTGAACAAATCTGTACAAAAAAAAATGATACTGCCACCGAGTTTGTTCGATTGCAGAGTTTGACTTAATTGCTCAAAATTATTTAACCGTCAATCAAGCCGGATCGATTGATGTCTGGGCTTTAAAATTCGTGTTTTTACTAATTGAAATTGATGGTTGACGAGGAAATGGAAGCGACTTTTGTTTGCAACATGTTTTATTGAATTTTCTGCAACAAATATCCGACGTCAGTGTAACATCTGGCTCGCCCCCTAAATTAGTTGTAGAATTGTTTGTTTTTCTATCCCTCTTACAATCCAGGACAGAGTGCCATCTACCGGCTGTTTCCCCGGAAACTATGACAAAAAACTAGCCACCATGTCCGTTCGTCCAATTTGGCTTGTCGAAGTCTGAGCTGGCACGAAGCGATAAATTTCAAGTAAACATCACCCACACAAACACACAAACGGAGTCATTGTGTTTTACCGAACTATCCTGACAAAGTCGGGAATGCAAAAAAGCCTTAGGACGAGGATAGTGAGGGTTGCAATTTGCAATTTGGAACTAGACCTGCAGGAAATCATGGAAATTTTGCCACCACAAAATTATGATTGTGGAATCTGTTTTGGGAAATAAATTTGTGTATATTTTTCCTCCTAAGAAACTGACTTAAAAAATAATTTCTAATTTCTGTATAGTTTTTTTTAATATATTTTTTAATTCTAACCAATTATTATACAATTATCCAATCTTATGAACGGATTTTCTGATCAATTTAGTGTCTTAGACAAAGTTGCTTAAAACCTCTCAGAAATTATTTATTTTGATTTTTCACGCAAAACAAATGTTTTTCATGCTAAAAAACAAGTTGCTCAATATTCATTCGGCAGTGTTTGTAAATATTGTTCGAAATATCATGATTTTTGAAACACGCTTCGCTTTGCTTTGCTTGAAGACGGTTTGTTTAGCGGATTGTAGCCTGGATTTCGCCATGTATGAAGAAGAACGTTCCCAATTTAGTGTCTTCGGCAAAGTTGTAGATATGGATATGAACTACATTGAAAAAAATGATACACGGATAAAAAAACTTTTGGTGATTTTTAAGTTTTCTATTGTCACTAAAACTTGAATTGCAAAAAAACACTTTTTTATTTTTTTATTTTCTGATATGTTTTAGGGGACATCGAATGCCAACTTTTCCAGAACGGGCAGACAATCTTTGAACAAGTTATGCATTTTTGAATCAATATCGATTTAAAAAAAAAACGAAATATTGGTTGCAAAAATTTTCAAATTTATGTTTTGATTTTTTTTAAACAAGAATAACATTTCAAACAGGCCAAACATTAAATATTACGCCCTTTTAAAATGTTAGTCTTGATTGAAAAAAAAAATAATATTGTTTTCGAAAAGATTGGAAAATTTCACGAATGTTTCATATTTTAACATTGTTAATCGGACCATTACTTGCTGAGATATCGACATTAGAAAATGGTGGGTTGATTGAGTGAGACTTAGAAAACATCAATTTTCCTGTTTTCAAACCTTTGCATGGCAATATCTCAGCAACTAAGGGTCGTATCAACAAAGTTCAAAAAAGCAAAATATAGATAATTTTCTCAGCTATTCAAAAATATTTTTTTCAAAAGTGGGCAAACATGTGCACTAATTTTAAAAAATGAAAAACTGCGACTATTTTCAAAAAAGTCACTTAAATATGGCTATATCTTGAAAACGGTGCACATTATCAAATTTTTTCTTAAGGGTTCGTTCAAAAATTACGTCCATGAATAGGGGGAGGGGGGGGGGGTCTGAGGATTGTGACAGCCCATTTTAAAGGTATAGGAAAAGTACGTGACAGGGGAGAGGGGGGGTCTGAAATCCTGAAAATCTCTGGACGTAATATTTGAACAAACCCTAAGTACTTTTTTAATGCAAATTTGATATTACATCGAAAAATGAAGTTGAAAGATTTTTGCGACCAATATTTCGATTTTTTGAAAAAATCCGTATTGATTCAAAAATTTATAACTCGGTCAAAGATTTTTTGCACAACCTGGAAATTTCTGAAAAGTTGACATCTGATGTCCTCTAAAACACATCAAAAAATGAAAATAATTAAAAATAGTGTTTATTTGCAAATCACGTTTTAGTGACAAAAAGTTAAATAAAAAATCACCAAATTTTTTTTATTGGCAATTTGTTTTCCATTTACCAATTTTTAATAAATAGTCCTCATCAGTACCTTCAACTTTGGCGAAGACACTAAATCGATCAGAATATTTCTTCAAAAGTTACAGTTTTTCGAATATTTACGTACCATTTTGGTAAAGACAGCTATAGGAGCGGCCGTGGCTGACTGGTTACGGTGTTCGCTTTCTAAGCGAATGGTCGTGGGTTCGATTCCCATCTGCTCCCAACGAGAAAGTATAGGAAATATTAATCTTGAAACACTGAACATGAACGAAAAATCAAAGTCGCCCGAGTCGGGGTTCGATCCCCCGTCCTTAGGATTGGTAAGCAAAAATGCTAACCACTAGGCCATCACGGCTTGGTGAGCGACGCCTGGAATTAGGAATACTGTTACTATCAAACTATATACGCGCTGGGTCCTTGTCCATTTGACAAGGGTTCGGAAGTTCTAAATAACGTTTGAACCCGATTGGTGCAAACGTTCTTCAGGGCGGGGCTTGTCGATAAAAGCTGAGGGACCTCGCGCTCGGCTAGCCAGCGTAGAAATGGGTCACCGAAGCTCGGCAGAGCTAACACCTTCCAAATGCCTATGCGAGTTATTTGTATGTATAGAATGAAAATCTATAAATACATGGAAACAACTCAATTTGTAAGAAGCCACCGCGTGGTCCCGTTTGGTTGGTTGCACACACACACACACACAAAAAGTTAAATAAAAAATCACCAAAAAAATTTTTACCGTGTAACTTTTTTTCAGTCTAGTCCGTACCCATAATTATAACTTTGCCGAAGACACCAAATCGATCAAAAAATTCCTTCAAAAGATACAGATTTTAGAATTTTCTTACATCATTTTTGTATGGACAGCTGCCAAATTTGTATGGAAAATTATATGGGCAAACTTATGATACAAAATGGCTTCTTTGGGCATACCACCAAAAACCACAAAAAAAAACAAAAATTACAAAAATGACAAAATTTTCTACATTTTCCAAATTATAAAAATTTAACAAATTTTGCAAAATTACAAAAAAAAATCAAAATTACCAAAATTATCAATTTTCTAAAAAAAACAAAATCACCAAGATAACAAAAATGACTTAAATTGTCAAAATTTCCAAATATACCAATTCAACCATTTTTTTTACATAAATAACCTAAATTGCCTAAATGACCAAACTGACCAAAATGACCAAAATGACATGACCAAAACGGTACAGAAGGCACCAAAAAAGTTCCAGCCGGATTAAAAAATACAAAAATTAAAATTATTGAAAAAACTAACTAAATCCACCTATGTGGTTGGCGCCTTCCTCACTTTTTACCAACATTTGGTGATATGATGGGTTAGGACACCAATTCCATCTATTTCTCAATAAAAAAAATACACAAATGTCACTTAAGCGGTCATAACTTGAGACTGAGCGTTACCAGATCTTCAAACCTAACCAACGATGGGTCGGATGATAGATCCGGACATAGTTTTCATACAGATAAGTGAGATCCGGCATCTAAATTCCAGCACCTGATTCACAACTCTGACACTTTTTTATACGTAACTTTTGAACTACTTATCGGATTTTCAAACAATTCAATAGTGCAGTATGGGGCACCAAAACAAATCGAATGCAACTTGTTTGACTCAAATCGGATCAGCCAGTGCCGAGAAAACTTGGCAAGAATTTTGAGCACCAAAGTGAACACGCACACACATACACACACACACACAGAGACATTTGTTCAGTTTTCGATTCTGAGTCGATAGGTATACATGAATATAGGTCTACGAGCTGTTTTTCAAAAGTTCATTTTTCGAGCAGGATTATAGCCTTACCTCAGTGAGGAAGACAAAAGACCGATTTAGTAGAGAATTACTCAGTTACACCTTTTAAATATACACTCTTTTTTCTGTTTAACATATTCAAAACATGTACATCCATTCCATTTTTAGACTTCAAATCCAGTCATGTCCATGTGTTCATGACGATTCACAGTAAAAAAAATAATGTAAATTTGGAAGCTGTAATTTTGGAAGGTTGAATATTACCTCTTTTATGACGTAATTTTACCTCAATTTAGACTGAAAAAGTGACATTACACCAGAAAAGTGGCAAAATTACACATTTCTAGAGGTAAAATCACACCTTTTTTCTGGCATAAAAGATGTACCCCTTCCCAGATGTAATATTACCATGATTTTTTTTTCTGTTTTGCCTTCCTCACTTTACTGAGGAAAGGGTATAAAATCACTCGAAAAACGAACTTTTTAGTTAGACCTCCTAGACCTACCTTCATTTGTACATATCGACTCAGAATCACCAGCTGAGCAAATGTCTGTGTGTTTGACTGTATGTAGACATGTGTACCAAATCAATGTCACTGGAATATCTAGTCACAGGCTCAACCGATTTTGGCCGGAATGGTTTTAATCGATTCGTCTTAACGTCCTCTAAGTTGCTATTTAAATTCATGCAGTTTTATCATGTATTTAAAAAGTTATGTTAAAAAACTGTTTCATATTAAATTAAAATTATGGTAAAAAGGGTGTTTTTTCATGAAACCCTCGCATGTTATTTGTTTTTAGAAAGCATATGAGAAGACCTTTCTTGTGGATCAAGAATTTTCAAGATCTGACTTACCTATCTAAAATTACAAGCAGTTTAAAAAATGGTATGAATTTACATAAACTCAAATGGTCCCGTCTGGTCGCCACGAAAAAAACCTTGTAGAGGGATGCCATTTTCCTGAAAGGCGGTGTCTGTATAATCTTGACAAAAAGTCTGTAGGAAGTCTTTTTTTTTACTCGTCACTTATTTTTATTAGGACCTCTTAGGCAGGGGTGCCAGGTTGCCAGATAAATCTGGCATTGCCAGATTTTTTGAACGCCAATTAGAAAAAAATATTTTTCTATTTCTTCCTCACATTGTTTTATTGACGTATTTTGTTTATTTTGTGAAGCTATAATGTATAAAAAGTGAAAATACACAGTTTTTGAACAAAAAATTGCTCATTACTTTGAGAAAAGTGGCTTGCCAGATTTTTCCCAGATTTTTTGCCAGATTTTTTACTCTTCAGACCTGGTAACCCTGCTCTTAGGTGCTGCGATCACGTTAGGGGAGATCCATAAACCATGTGGACACTTTAGGGGATTGTAATCACTCTTTAAATGAGAGGAAGGCACCAACCACCTAAAGGTGGATTGAGTTACGTTTTTATCTTAGAGAACAAACAAATTTTCGTTCAAATCGAACAAATTCTTGATTGGTGAGCTTGACGAAGTTTCCTTTTTTGGAATCAGCAGTTTATGACTTTATTGGTTTTTCAAAACTATCTATCTGATGATTAGAAAAACTGTTTTCAGTCAGTAGTTTACGGCAGCAAACTAAAAATCAAAACGCAGTATTTATCCATTTAAATTACCACTATTCCCCGTTTAACGATCGCGCACCCATCGGGGATCAACTTTCGATCGCCATAAATCTCCCTTCCTCAAGCATCAACCTATCCCTAAACCAACCTTTCAGTGGCTCCCTTAACCGTCCCCTCAGATTAGCTATCCCCAATGGATTCCCTACGTTTAGCCCCTCAGCGGTGACCACTTTCAAACGTCATAAAATCATAAAAAGTCGTTAAGGTCCGTCGTCGTCGCCGCCGTTGGCGTCCCGAACGGGCCGTAAAACTGCAATTACATCGCAATCAATGTCATTTTAAATATGACTTTACAGCCCACGGCCCTCTAGAGTTGGTTGCTTGGACTGTTTTGAAAGCTACATGGGTTGGGTTGGGCTGGAAGGTGTTAGGTACTAATTCTGTGCCGCGTTACAAGTCGCGGTCCAAATTACACGCGACTTTGCTGTGGGCAATATTGCGCTTCAAACATGAACGCCATTTGAATAAATTGCTTTGACAAAACGCCCCCGACCTTTGGTGGGTAGAGGAAGTTTTGTTATTTTCTACTTTTTATGGCTAATTTTTCTGCTCTAGTTTGAAGGAATCGCACACACGAGAGTTGAACACTCGTACGTGACTGAGTTGATGCACAAATTCCAGAAAGATTCGTCCTCGTCTTCGTCGGAAATATGCCCTGATTGGAGGTATTAGTTCGCATTTTGATTACATAACCGCAAACAAATTGCATAAACTTTAGGATTAAATTTGATAAACGTCTCGCTCGACGACGACGATTTGGGCCAGGCTCGCTAGACAAGTTTTGCATCCTGCAAGTTTCCGGGGCGAACGAAAGTTTCCCCCCCATCGACAATCTGCACACACTTTCCACTTCATCGGACTCACACCCCCTTCAAGTTGAGTAACGAATTTTACCCTGATCGAGCAACTTTTCCAAATCAGTTCCGTTTTCCGGATTTGTGCAACCGGGCTTGCTCTTGAGTCGTCTCTGGGAACACATTCCAAACGACGACGGAGTTGGTCCTCCGAAGACGACACCATCCGACATCGGTTTCTCTGCGTGCTATCCTATCTACACGATCAATTGAAACTGTCTGGAATAGGGTGAAAATGAAAATTTCAACCACCCAATTTAAAATTTAACATAAACTTTTACAAAATCAAAAAAGGTTAAAATCGACGCAATTTTAAGCAACTCAAAATAAGCGTGCATGTTTAGTAATGCCCTTTAAGGAAAGTAAGTAAAGAGTACAGAACAGGCGCAATGTTGTTATCGGCTGACTATGGGGCGGGGGGTGCGCGAGAGGGTGCCGTTTGCACTGATGGGGAGGTCCTGATTTGATTCCTGGAAGGTCTTCGACGCTTCGGCAGAGAATATAGACATGTGTTGGGGCTGGGTCCGTTTTAGAAATTGGAGTTGTTGTCAGTGGTTTTTTGCCAATTTTCCTTGTTTTCTGTTCAATTTAAAAAAATAATGGAATTTGTCTTCTTAAAAAATAAAGATATTTTGTTCGCCGCTCTTTTGAAAACAAAACTTGGAAGAATTGAAGTAAATAACACAGTTCAACAAAAAATCAAATGTTTCTTGTCTCTGAGACGAGAATATGTGTTCCTAGTAGATTTTTGCCTGCTGAATCCAAATCCGGGTCCAGAATTGCTCCAAATGGTCCCAATTTTGAGATACACCCGTTTGAAATGTTAGTTTAGGCCAAAATTAGCTACTTTGTCGACTATTTTACAAAAGAACTATTGAATAAACATCTAAACCAATACATGTATCTTAAAGTTCACGTTTTCCCCTTTCTGAAACACCCCTGGTTTTTAAAATTTGATTTTAAAATTAGAATTTGACTTGCATGCAAGTTGGAAAAACATGAATGAGAACCAAAACGAAACTATTGGCACTACGCCCCCCGGGGCATGGCCTTCCTCTAACGTGGGATTTCTGCTCCAGCGCCTCTGACGAGACAGGAGAAACCGGGACCGACGTTTTACTTCACCATCCGATAGAAGCTCAGTGGATAAGGCGGGAATCGAACCCGCGTCTCATAGCATCATCGGGATCGGCAGCCGAAGCCGCTACCCCTGCGCCACGACCCACGGAATGAGAACCAACTGAAAATATAATTTTAAAATGGCTATAAATATGCGTAGAAACAATCAAATTTTAAAAACCAGGGGTGTTCCAGAAAGGGGAAAACGTGAACTTTAAGATACATGTATTGGTTTAGTTGTTTATTCAATAGTTCTTTTGTAAAATAGTCAACAAAGTAGCTATTTTTTTCCTAAACTAACATTTCAAACGGGTGTATCTCAAAATTGGGACCATTTGAAGCAATTCTGGACCCGGATTCGGATTCAGCAGGCAAAATTCTAGTAGGAACACATATACTCGTCTCAGAGACAAAATCTTGTTGGACTGTGTAATGTTTGTATGACGATTGTAATTTTGTTGTTCAAAATAGTTTTTGATCTTTAAAAAAATAATTTATTGGAGCAGATTAAAAACGAGAAATTTAAGTTCAAGTTTAAACATGTTGTACAAATAGTCACTAAGCAGGTTGCAAAATTGTGGCATTTAATTTTAATTTATTTTTATTTTATCCAAAAATTTTAAAAATCATTTTAAAATGCAAATTCTACTTTTATGGCCCATGAATTCTCTACATGAAAAGTAGAAATTTTGCATTTTTTTAAATAAGGTTCCATACAACTTTGTAGAACGGTGGACTTGTTAAAAATTCTCAAATATGTACCTTGAGATGGAATTTTCGGATCGAATTTGTGTCTAAGGTAAAATTTTAATTCAACATTAGGATTTTCCAGAAAAAAAATAAAAAGCCGGAAAAAGAATCGATTTTTTTGCTCAACAAAAATTATTTGACCGATTCTTAGCACTTGTTTACCAAGTAGTCATTTTTTCAAGTTGAACTTTGGATGGTTCTGATAATTTTCCATGTTTTCCAACAATTTGAACCACACAAAAAACATATTTCCACACCAAAGTTCCTATTCTAAACATATCTATGAGCAGATGTTGTAAAATGTATAAACGCTGGAAATTTTTAATTTTCCCAACTTTTTTAAATAACAGCTCAAATTAATGGAAGGACTGCAGATATTTAATCAATCTAAACGGTATTTTATAGTGAAATGACTCTTTAACAAGCCCTCTTATTGACAAAAGCAGATTCTGTAGGTATAAAATTATACAGGACATTTTAAAAGGGGGTATATAGAAGCGTTGTCCCGTCACGAAAAATGACAATTGTTTAATTTGCAATAGTTCGTGAAATTGGATTTGCATCATATTTTGGATTCTCTTCGTACTCAAAAAACCCTTTAAAATGCTTATTAGAAATCGAAAATTGGTCAAAAGGTACCAGAGTTACGACTGACGCAAGTTTGCGTTGTCCCGTCACGCAAATTTTTTGGTCAAGGCACGAATTCAAAAAAGGTGCTCATTTCTCGTGTCTAGAAGCAAATCGTGTAACAGGCCAGTTTTTGATCGATCTAGACTAAATCGACCCTCCTGGATAGAAATTTGCCTGTTGATTTTCCTGAGTCTCAAAGGGAAGCGAGATATTCAAGATGGCGTCTAATATGGCGGCAGAATGGAAAAAAAACCACCATAAAAAGATTTTTAAGTTCAATCAACTAATCAAATTTAACTAATTTGGGGTTGCTGAACTTGAATATGAGCCATATAATACTCCAAAGTACTCAAAGAATGTGCTATCCAAGATGGTGGCCAAGATGGCGAACCTAAAATATTGGATTTTTTATACAGAAATGTAACAGGCAGTCAACAGGTCAAATTTAATTAATTTGGGGATGCTGAACTCGAATATAATCCTTAGAATGTTCTTAAGTCCTTAGAACAGTCTGTGCGGCATAATGCCGAATACAGTGACAAATAAATAAATAAGTACTCAGGGAATGCAATTCAATTTTCTAGCTTCGCCATATTGGCCGCCATCTTGGATTGCACACTCCCTGAGTACTTTGGAGTATTATATGGCTCATATTCGAGTTCAGCGACTCCATGTTAGTTAAATTTGACCCGTTGATTGCCTGTTACAACCCCAAAAAAAAAATCAAATTTTCTGGCTTCGCCATATTGGCCGCCATCTTGGATTGCACATTCCCTGAGTACTTTGGAGTATGCTATGGCACATATTCAAGTTCAGCGACCCCAAATTAGATAAATTTGATCCATTGATTGCCTGTTACACATCTGAAAAAAAAATCAAAATTTTCAGCTTCGCCATATTGGCCGCCATCTTGGATTGCACATTCCCTGAGTACTTTGGAGTATGCTATGGCACATATTCAAGTTCAGCGACCCCAAATAAGTTGAATTTGACCCGTTGATTGCCTGTTCCACATCTGAAAAAAAAATCAAATTTTCTAGCTTCGCAATATTGGCCGCCATCTTGGATTGCACATTCTCTGAGTATTTTGGAATATTATAGAGCTTATATTTGAGTTCATCAACCCTTTGTTAAATTGTACCTGTTCATTGTCGATTACATTTCTTTATAAAATATCGAATATTATAGCACCGCCATATTGGCCGCCATTTTGGATTGCACATTCCCTGAATACTTTGGAATATTCTAGGAGTCATATTCGAGCTCAGCGACCCCAAATTAGTTAAAGTTGACTAGTCAGTAGAGATTTTCACAATTGCTTCATTTCGTGACGGGACAACGCGAGCAAAACCCTCTTTTGCAAAATGTCTGCGTTGTCCCGTCACGAAACGAAGTACCTGTCAAATCCACAAAATTTGACGAAATTGGGTGATCTAGGAAGCAAAATCTTCGTTTTTCATTTTAGAAACAACTGTAGAAAATGGTTTTTCCAAAAACTTACTAGGAGAGCAGAGTTCTTCACTTTTGTGTATAAAAATCAAAATGATCCAATTGTACGATGTTGTCCCGTCACGCTACATATGTATCTCACTTGACTCAAACTTTGTGTTTTTAAATGTTTGCTGGAGTGAATCTTATAGGAAATTTTATGTACTTTCCAAATTTGTATAAATATTGGTACCTTTTCCCACAGATTTTAAAGTTATCAGCAAAAAACTGAAAACATATGCGTACAAACGTTGTCCCGTCACGAAAGAATCGGTCATTTCCAAAATTCGTGCATATTTTTCTTATCTCGTTTTTTACTATTGAATGGTGCAAAATCAGGGTATCGAAGAAACAATGCACAGTGGTCCAGATCGCAAAATTAAGTGGAAAATGGATTTTCCGAAAAATGGTGACGTTTTGGAGCTTTGGTGTCTTCAGAAGAGTTGTTGCAAATGGAAAGGGGCAACTTTTGGTTTGGTTCAAAATTAGGGTGGTTCACGATTAGGGTGATTTTGAAAATCTAACTTTTCAGGAATATTTTTGGGAATTTTTTTGTCTTCTAGAAAGTTGATGGGCTTGCCAATCCAAGCAACTTTGTCGAAGACACCAAAATTTTATCTCGTAATCTACGCCTTCTATGACCAAATTTATAAAAAGCATCTGAGCAAACCTTCAAAAATCAGTTTTTTGAACGTGGCAATTCAGGGTTAACTTTTAGAGAAAAGTGATATTCGGAGCACTTTTAGAGCTCTACAAAACAAACATTTTCATTTTTTGACATGTCAATTTGGACTTAAGGGTCAAAAGTTACAGCCATTTTAAGGTAAAAAAGATGCAAATTTAAAACTTAAATATCTCAAAATGGCGCAAGCCAAATTTTAAGCACTAGGTTGCATTTGAAAGAAGAGATCTAGCACTACAAACGCTGAAAAAATCTCAGGGGTGTTTTTCTTTAAACTTGAGATATCTTCATTTGAAAAAGTCTAATTTTCAAGGGAAAACCATATGGGACCACCCTAACGAAATTCGAAAATTGTCCAAATATATGTTTTTCCATGTAATTTTGCCCGCTGAATCTGAATCTGCCCTCAGAATTGAGCCAAAATGTCAACAAATCGATTTTTGGTCATATTTTGGGTTTAAATGATAATTTTACATGGAAACCCAAAATATGACCAAAAATCGATTTGTTGACATTTTGGCTCAATTCTGAGGGCAGATTCAGATTCAGCGGGCAAAATTACATGGAAAAACATATATTTGGACAATTTTCGAATTTCGTTAGGGTGGTCCCATATGGTTTTCCCTTGAAAATTAGACTTTTTCAAATGAAGATATCTCAAGTTTAAAGAAAAACACCCCTGAGATTTTTTCAGCGTTTGTAGTGCTAGATCTCTTCTTTCAAATGCAACCTAGTGCTTAAAATTTGGCTTGCGCCATTTTGAGATATTTAAGTTTTAAATTTGCATCTTTTTTACCTTAAAATGGCTGTAACTTTTGACCCTTAAGTCCAAATTGACATGTCAAAAAATGAAAATGTTTGTTTTGTAGAGCTCTAAAAGTGCTCCGAATATCACTTTTCTCTAAAAGTTAACCCTGAATTGCCACGTTCAAAAAACTGATTTTTGAAGGTTTGCTCAGATGCTTTTTATAAATTTGGTCATAGAAGGCGTAGATTACGAGATAAAATTTTGGTGTCTTCGACAAAGTTGCTTGGATTGGCAAGCCTATCAACTTTCTAGAAGACAAAAAAATTCCCAAAAATATCCCTGAAAAGTTAGATTTTCAAAATCACCCTAATCGTGAACCACCCTAATTTTAAACCAAACCAAAAGTTGCCCCTTTCCAGTTGCAACAACTCTTCTGAAGACACCAAAGCTCCAAAACGTCACCATTTTTCGGAAAATCCATTTTCCACTTAATTTTGCGATCTGGACCACTGTGCAATGGTTTTAAAATCAAAAATGATTTTAAACAAAATTTTGAAATTCTTTTATTGGGCAAAATCAAATTACTAATTATAAAAGACTTTACTCATTTTTTTAAATAAATTGCACCGTTGTCAAGTTATAAGTTCCAGATGATTTTTTATCCAATTTTATTTTTTATTTTTTTTATTTAAAATCACTTTACTCAGAAAAAGCATCTTCTGCAAAAATCAATATCTGAGAAAATTTCCTGCATTATTTTTGGACTTGGGTTGTCCGACCATTTAATGTTTAAATTTTGCGAAAAGTGAGCTTTTTTCAGTGTCATCGAATTAGCCCGCATTTAAAACGAACAATATTTCGTAATAGAAGTTTATGCAACATGTTGCAAAAAGAGGATTTTTTCAGCACGAGTTGCAGTTGTCGTCCAGATAGCGTTGGATTCGGACGTGCTTGTTGAAAGCAAAGTGAAACAGTTCAAGGTCGTTGTGCTCTGTGAAATAACAATGGAACCCCGAAGATTGTTTACGCTGAGGGTGCATTTCGGAGTAGGTTCCCGGAAACCGAAGGATGAGGAGATATTTCAGTTCTTCCGGAAGCAAGGATGGACCAGCTGTGATTTGAGCGCTATGTACCGAGAGGATCATAGCCTGTACGTCCGATTCAAGTCAGCCAAAGGAATGGAAAAAGCCTTTTCTAGGTTAGGTCCGAAAACCACGTTTTTGTACAGCGATGGAACGGAGGCAGATGTAACGGTTGCGGACGCTGGAGGTGTATCGAAGTACGTTCGAGTTTTTGGATTACCACCGGAAGTTGAAGATGGTCGGATTGAGGAGGTTTTGGGAGAATATGGAAGAGTTCAACAGCTGTACCGAGAACGTTATCCGGAGGAAACGGGATTCCCAATTTGGAGTGGCGTTCGAGGAGTATTTATGGAGGTTAAGGAAGCAATACCGGCTCAGGTCAAGATTCAAGGAATAAGCGCTCGAATTTACTACGACGGAATGAGCAACAAATGTTTCGTATGTGGATCGAAGGATCATTTGAAGGCTGACTGTAAGGTTAGGGGAAAAATGCAGGAGAAACCGATTGATTCGTCGCCTAGGGAACCCAGCTCATTTGCAAGTGTGTTGGCTAATAGTTCCGCGTCTTCCCAGTCAGACAAAACAGTGTCTGATGGCTCAATGGTGCAAGACGATAGAAAGGTTACTTCAGAAACAGCAATCACTAGTGAAGGCCTGAAGGGAAAACCGAATGAAAGAAAACTTCCATACAGATTTAAGGGAGGAAAGATCATAATTGATGAAGAGTTCGCAAAATACTGGGACGATCGGGATGAAATGGTCCTAGAAAGAAGGGCAGCGGAAAAAAAGAGACTACTTGATTCACAAGGACAACAATAATTATTGGAAAGAGTTTATGAACTTATGTATGTAAATATTTTAATATTTGTTAATAAAAAGTCTTTTTATGAAAAAAAAAAAAAAAAAGTTGTACATTTATCCAACGAGGTTCACCGAGTTGGATAAATACGACGAGTGCTGAAAAAATCAAGTTTTGCAACGAGTACCATACAACATTTTTTGCAATTTCGAAAAACACCCATTGAGTGAAATTTTAAGTCGAATTTTCATGTATTTTGTCAATAAATCGTTTAAATCAAAAAAATGTTGAAAAGTGTTACTTTTCAAAACAAGTGCTGAAAAGTTCAACTTTTCAGCACCCATTTCAGTGCTGAAAAGTAGAACTTTTCAGCATTTATTTTGAAAAGTGTTGCTATTCGATTCTGTTATTTTTGGTACAGAAAAGTAGGCTATTTCGTCGTTCAAGAATGACAGGAAAAGTAAGTAGTTTCACTACGGAATTGCAAAAAGTATTTTTTAGTTTTGATATTTGTCGGTTACGATATCAATATTCATAAAAAAATATTTTTTGACAATTTCTGGTCTTTCCAATAAAAGTAATATGTTTTTAATCAAGAGTAATTTTCTGAAAGGCGACTAGACACACTTATTTGCAACTTGATATGTTTTTTTTTGTATTTTGTTTGTCAATATTTTTGATTTTACGTTTTTCGAGCGTTTTTCAGTTACCTTAACACTTTTTGGCCTGATGGGTCATGTATATATATATATAACCCAAATATCAAAATTTCCTAATCATTTTCTCATCACTAACTATTTTTTTTTGAAACTTCAGGCCTTTAAGGGTTAAATATAAAAAAAACGATAAAATAGATTTCATCTTTTAGCGTCAAACAATACGGTTAAAAAATCGTGTTAATTATAATGAACTTATTTTCTTTCTGAAAACTCTTAAATTAGGAGCCCTAATCATAATCTATAACTTTGCCAAAGACACCAAATCGTTCTTGAATATTTTTAATCTAAAAAAATCATTTCTGTATAGATGTTTTGCAACTGTCAATTTCCATCAAAACACAATTTAACGAAAAGCTATTTTGGCGAAAAAAATGTTGTTACTGAAAATTTAGCTTGTTTTGCAAATATTAAAAAAAACAAGCTCAAACATACTTGAAATGATTAGAAACGGAACTTAATTTAATTATTTTCAATTAAAGTTCATTTGAAATGATTTTTTTTTTAAAAACTGTGAAAATAAAATAGGAAGAAGATTTTAAAGCCCAAACAAGTATTTTACTTGTTGACGACAGGTAATTTTTTTTTAACTTTTTATGTAAGTTTGATTTTTTGCCAAAATATTATTTTGTTGACTTTTTTATTCCATACACTTTTTTGGATTTATCCTTCAAACATCATGTCCAAACTGCGTTCATTTAGCTAATTCAGCTTTTATTTAAGCTGGTTTTAAAAATATATGAATTTCGAATTGCATGCGTATTGTCCAAAGTTTCAAGTAAAAAGTATTACAGAATAAGTTTAAAAAATATTCAGAAGTCTGAAAGAGCTTTGTTTGATAAACCCAAATTTTAATAAAATGGTTTAAAAATGTCTTCCTTATAATCTTATAATTATCAAATTGTCAATATGTCAAGATTGTAGATGGAATGTTAAAGAAAGGGGAAGGCAAAAACTTTAACGGTACACATCAACCATAGCTTTTGCACTCAGATTTTTGTTACAGACATTTTAGTATCTTCAAAACTACGGGAACTATTGATATTATTTTTTATTCATCCCCTAAATTACTGTCTTCAAAGTTATTTATAACAAAGTTAAACTATTTTTATAATCAGATTCTTGCAGGATTGGGTCCGTAAGTTTGAAAAAAAAAAATGGAATACGAAGACAACAACTTCCTTGGCTGCTGTGCACCCTTAAATAAAATTTGAATTGGCCTTAATTTGGGTAAGAATATAGTAGAAATAACCTTTTCTTCACTGTGATAAATAATTATTTTAGAAGGTAGTTGGTAATTCAGTGGATGAAAATTAGAAGTTGCCAAAAAAAAACATCGTTATAATTTATTGTATTTTTTGTCTTTTTACTGTTTAAAGCTGTTTTCATAGTTCTTGGAGACTCTCAGAAAAAAAAAGATTTGGAAAAAAATGATTTCCATTTATCGAGTTTTGCTTTTGTTTATTTTTGTAAATTTCTTTCCTCTGGTATTTTTTTTAATTTGTATGTATTGCTTATTTAATGAAACACTTTCAAAAACTGGAACGATAACTGGAAAGAGTTTTGCACTTGTTTCGCAATATATTTTCATATTGAACTTATTCATAAATGAAATCATTAAATAATATTTAAGAGATTGTTGTCGGAAATTGAGAACAATTTCAACTAGCTCTTGAATTTGTTTTGATTTTGTTATATTATGCGACATTTGTGAACGGTCCTCTAACGTAGTTTGCGAACGTCCCCTAAAACGTCATTCATGACAGCCAGTCATCGGGTCGAGCATTCAAGGCTAGAATGTGAAAGAGCCAACACGTTGAATAAATGGATGCCTGTTATTCCGTAAACCAGTCTCTTACTTTGGCTAATCACATCTACTAAAACAGATTTTACATAAAGTTTTTCGAGATGAGATTTGCCTGATCACGCCTTCTATCGGATGGGGAAGTAAAACGTCGGTCCCTTAGCGTAATAGAGGTTTTGAATGACTTACCAGACATAACCTTCGGACGCCTAGAAATGAGCAGAAACTTGCAATAGAGACCAAAAAAGACCCGGGGATCGCTAAAGTGGATTGCTTTGCTTTTTACATTATGTTATAAAACTTGCTTTGCTTAATTATTTCCCTTTTTTTTCCGCAGAATTATATCCAGCTTGCAAAGAATGCTCCAATATAAAATTATCAAATCTCTTTTATATTTACTTTGTTTCTTTATATTCTACAAAAGAGAATTGTAAGTATTTTGCTGTTTTTTTTTTTCATATATTTCATTAAACATAATATAAGAATCTTGAGAACTTCTGCCCTGCCCTACAGAGCCTTCCCAGAGCAAGGCGTCCCCACCCAACTGGCCTCCCCCCACAATCGCCACAAACACACCCAGAGTTCTGGGGGCTGTGCTGCTAAAAACCAAGTCAATCGTGAAGAATGGAAAATTGCTTCCTTCCTGTGTGAAAATGAGTTTCAATTTTCCTTACCCCCCCTCCCAGCAACCATCGCGCCGAGTGAGGCAACTTTTCCTTTGCGCACATAAACTTGGACTGGGGGTCTTGTGAGTCGTCAGCGGAAAGAGGGGGGGATAGACACGTGTTATTACAC